>NC_142809.1:20993857-21085116 GCF_049724085.1 Artemia sp. Qi Xiang Cuo | reverse complement strand
TCCTGGGACCTGATGTCCAACCGGTTGTATGTTCGTTTACGAATTTTTATCATCCAACCTACTGAAAATCGGGACTTAAAGATTGCCTCCTTTTCTGCAAGAGGCGTTTGCTGTCATCTGTGATTTTTTTCAGTCCAGTAACAGTAATGGAGGCCGAACCAGGAGCAAGGGAAATAAAGAAAATCAACTTACGAAAAAGATCAAAAGGTAAGAAATTAGATAAAAAATATAAAGAGATAGGCTGGACAATAGAAAAAAATCAGGCGATATACCCTAAGACCGAAGTATTTACAGGTTTGATTTTTAACGCAATTACTATTATTGCTGCCATCTGGCAGAAGGACTTTCAGTCTTGTACAATGGGTTGTACATTCGTTCTTACCTTAGAAGTCCAACGGGTTAGAAGATTTAATTTTATTTTTTCAATTTTATTTAAGATGTCTGTTATTTTTACTTTTTAACCTATTCAATTTTAAACATAGTTTTTAAGTAATTTTTTTTTGCTGCTCGGTATAGCCAAATATAACAATGCAATAACGTTATTTCTTGGGCTTGGTGCTGTAGTCAGTTATTAGTAGCAGTCAGTTTTCACAGAATCACTGGTACCCCGTTTTAGTTCAATAATATTTAAGTGATTTGTGTTTATGGCGTGTATTTATTGTGGAGATCTATTTTCTGTTTATATATGTATGAATATGTTGATGTTGTATGTTTGAATTGGCTTTTGCTTTGTTTGATTTAGTTCTTATTTTGTCCTTGATCTACTTATAATTTTGTGTTCTTATTTGATTTTTATTGGTTTTGTCGATATTTATCTCTTGCTATCGTTTTCTTTTCTTTAGCTTTTTTTCATATTTTGCTCAGTCAGTTCTAGGGTTTTTCATTTAATAAATAAATAACTAATATATTAATTAATTATCTATCTATATATTTTAATTATTTGTCTCTATGCTCTCTACATTCTGTATTCTCTACACCTTTTTTCTCAACATTCTATTCGTATTACGAACTCTTTTTATTCAGTTTTCCACTGTTTCGGGTTTTATTTTCGCCTCTTTTTCGGTTTAATCCCAACATTTTTTTCTTCAGTGAGGCTATTTAAATGGAGTTGTTGTATGTCTAAAGTTTCATACTGTGAGGTCTAAAGCGCTAACAGTTTTTTTTTTTTTGCAGTATCCTTGGAAAAAGCCTTGTCTTTGCTTGAAAACCGCTATATCAGCGACTTGTAAGATAGCGGAGACGAAAACGACCCTGAGTGGTGTTTACCTGGCAACACATGTGCAACAGATGCAGACCAAGTGTGTTCTGATAGTAAAGAAGAGTCTCAAGGATTTCTAGATCGCGCTAATCTCAATGATTTCTCAGTCCTATTCGACGAAGAAAATGCCGACATTCCACTAGCGCAGCATGTTCCAGCATTCAAAACTGATTCCGTATCAACAAGTCGCTCAGGAAAAAATCGCCGCCCCAACAAAATGTGGACCAGTTCAGGTACCTTGAACGAGCATCATTCATACATTCCCTTGTACTCATATTCAAGTCAACGGGAAATCTGGAAGCCACATGAATACTTTTTGAAGTACTTCCTGACTCATTTTTTGAAACAATGGCTTTCGCAATGAATTGTCATTACCAGAAGGCCACAAACAAATCTTTGCTCACTAGTGCCTCCGAACTGAAAGTATTCTTTAGCATTTCAATCGTCATGAGTAATCTGAAGCTTCCTCGTCTTCAAATGTTTTGGAGCAAGAAATTTTGAGTCCCTATCATCTGCGAGAAAATGCCTCGAGGTCGGTTTTTCAAGCTTAGACAGAATGTGAAGTTCCTTTTGTATGACGAGGTTGACGAGGATACCAAAAGAAATAATCGTCTTTGGAAAGTGCATCCCTTGCTGAATTTTGGGTGCGAGTTGAGTGTCTAACAAGAGCAAGAACAATTTGTTTAGCTGACGAGCAAATGATTCCCTTGGCTGGGCGATGCAGCCTGAAGCAGTACAAAATAAATAAGCCAAATCCTCTGGTTTGAAGAAGCTTGTTTTAGCAGGTTCATCAGGTCTGGTGCATGATTTCGTAATCTATCAAGGAAAGACAACCTTGTGCCAGAATTACAAGCTAAAGGTCTAAGTAATGCTGCTGTGCTACACCTATGCCAAGATCTAAGTGAAGGTTCATATCTTTTCTTCGATAGGAACTTCACTAGCATATCTTTGCTCGATAAATTATCAGAAAAGCGCATAAATGCAACCGGTACGCTCATGAAAAATCGACTTGAAGGTCTACCAGCGAAGACCGATCGTGAACTGAAGAGAACTGGACGTCGTTTACGTTCACGCGAGAAGATCAAGTTGTAGCCGTTACGCAGTGGTACGACAACAAGCCCATTTTTCTAGCTTCAAGCTGCTATGGCAAAGAACCCGAGCTACCTATGTCAAGATACAACAAGTCTGAAAGAAAATATATAGATATTCCCAGTCCTCTTGTGGTAAGACAGTACAACAAGAACATGGGCGGAGTCGATCTCTGTGACCGCATGGTGAGTTATTACAGATTCAGCAGCAGGACAAAGAAGTGGCCAGTTCGAGTTCTTCACCATTTCATTGATTTGGCTCTTTCGAATGCCTGGCTACTCTATAGGCAGGATTCAATCAAAGAAAACAAACCCAACAATCAGTGTATTGACTTAAGATTTCAGGTAGATGAATATTTAGTTGAAGATCTTAGGCGATCAGCCAAGGGTAAATTAGGCAAATGTGGAGACGATATTGATGAAGATAAACTGGAGCAGTCGGCTAAACGAAGAAAAAGATGCTCTTTGCCATCTGGACCGGAAAGGAAACTGAATGCAATGCAACTTCCTCGCTTCGACGCGACGCTGAAGAATTCGGCTCGATGCCGGATGCCTGGATGTGAAATGCGAACGAAAGTGTTCTGCGAATCGTGTCAGGTCTATCTCTGCTTTCAGGTTGGCAAGCAAGTTCGAGAATGTTTTCGGATTTCCATAAATGATAAAGGATATTTTTGTGTGTTATGTAAGCTGATCGTATGTTTTCTCATGGCATTTTGTAACTTGTATTTTTAAAATTATATGTATTGAGTCCTACTGTCCAACATGTTGTACATGCCCCCCAGGCCCCCAGGACGTAAAAAAAAATAAGACTTTCATTCCATCGTCTTGTGCTATTTTTTTATCGGTAAATTCCAAATTCCATATTCGCCGCTACTCAGGAACTCGGCGGCGCGCCGCCGAAAAAAACGGCGGCGTGCCACTGAGCTTGCATCAGCGCGCTGACGCCGCCGCTGATTCTATCGGCGGCGGCGTTACTAATACGCCGCCGTTTTTTCTCTCTCTTTTTTGCTTATCAATATCAACCTCCAGGCGTTAACTGTGATTGCGGCTAATCTGTTTCTTAAAGATAACTACTGCCAACTTGGGTTCGCCAGGTATATTGGTTCGTAATAATGAGAAGAAGAAATTATTCCTGAAGCTAACAATTTACCTTCTACTTTAAAATTCTGTTCATTTTTCTTTCTGATTTTTCGGATGAAGAGAGGTAGGTAAAAGAGCATTAGGCAATTCAAGATGTTATCATAGGAAACGCAATTGCGCTGCCTAAGTAAAGAACAATGTTGGCACAATGTATTATTTTTTTCCATACCAGGGCAGTTTGTATCGAAGGAGTTGTCGTAGAAACTTCGAAGAGGGCTCATTCGATTGGAATTTGGAATAGCTAGTGCCCTTTTTAATAGTCGAAAGTGATTGGAAGGCAGCTAACATACAAACTTGCAATACAAACTTGTCTCTGTGCGTGTGTCGTCTCTGTGTGTGTCGTCTATGTGTGTTTGTCGTCTCTGTGTTTGTGTCGTCTCGATATGAGTATCGTCTCTCTGTGTGTGTCGTCTCTGTTCATGTGTCATCTCTATGTGTTTTTCGTTTCTGTGTTTGTCGTCTATGTGTGTGTGTCTTCTCTGTGTATTTGTCGTCTCTGTGTATTTGTCGTCTCTATGTTTGTGTGGTCTCTGCGTGATGTCATCTATTTGTGTGTCGTCTCTGCGTGTGTGTCGACTCTGTTGGTTTGTCTTCTCTGTGCGTGTGTCGTCTGTGTGTGTGTGTCGTCTAGTTTCTGTGTCTTCTCTGTGTGTGTGACGTCTCTGTTTGTCTGTCGTCTCTGTGTTTGTGTTGTCTCTATGTGTGTTTAGTCTCTGCGTGTGAGTCGTCTCTATGTGTGTGTCGTCTGTATGTGTGTGTCGTCTCTGTGTTTCTGTCGTCTCTGGGTGTGTGTCTTCTCTGTGTGTTTGCCGTGTCTGTGATTATGTCGTCTCTATGAGTTTTTTGTCTATGTGTGTGTGTGGTCTCTTTGTGTGTTTCATCTCTGTGTGTGTGTCTTCTCTGTGTTTATGACGTCTCTGTGTGCGTATCGTCTCTGTGTGTGTGTGTCGTCTCTATGTGTGTGTCGTCTGTGTGTGTGTTGTCTCTGTCAGGGTGTCATCTCTCTGTGTGTGTTATCTCTGTGTGTGTGTCATCTCGGTGCGTGTGTCGTCTCTGTGTGTGTGTCGTCTCTATGCGTATGTCGTCTCTATGTGTTTGTTGTCTATGTGTGTGTGTCGTCTCTTTCTGTTTGTCGTCTCTGTGTGTGTGTCGTCTCTGTTGGTGTGTTGTCTCTGTGTGTGTGTCATCTCTATGTGTGTGTCATCTCTGTGTTTGTGTCGTCTCGGTGCGTGTGTTGTTTCTTTTTGTGTGTCATATCTGTGTGTGTGTCGTCTCTGTGTGTGTGTTATCTCTCTGTGTGTGTCGTATTTATGCCTGTGTCTTCTCTGTGTGTGTGTCGTCTCTGTGTGTGTATCGTGTCTATGTGTGTTTCATGACTCTGTGTGTTTCGTCTCTGTGTTTGTTTCGTCTCTTTTTGTGTTTCGTCTCTGTGTTTGTGTCGTCTCTGTGCGTGTGTCATATCTATGTGTGTGTCGTGTCTGTGTGTGTCTTCTTTGTGAGAATGTCGTCTCTCTGCGTGTGTCGTCTCTGTGCGAGTGGCCTCTCTATGTGTGTCTTGTTTATCTGTCTGTGTCGTTTCTATGAGAGTGTAGTCTCAGTGTGTGTGTCGTCTCTGCGTGTGTGTCGTGTCTGTGTGTGTGTCGTCTCTGTGTTTGTGTCGTCTCTTTGTGTGTGTGGTCTATGTGTGCTTGTCTTCTCTCTGTGTGTGTATTCTCTGTGTTTATGTCGTCTCTGTGTTTGTGTCGTCTCTGTGTGTGTGTCGTCTCTGTGTGTGTCGTCTGTGAGTGTGTGTCGTCTCTGTAATTGTGTCATCTCTGTGAGTGTTTTGTCTCTGTTTGTGTATCGTCTCTTTATGTGTTTCGTCTCTGTTTGTATGTCGTCTCTGTGCGTTTGTCGTTTCTGTGTGTATGTCGTCTTTGTGTGTGTATTGTCTCCGTGCGTGTGTCGTTTCTGTGTGTGTATCGCCTCTATGTGTGTGTCGTCTCTGTGTGTGTGTCAACTCTGTGTGTGTGTCGTCTCTGTGTTTGTGTCGTCTTTGTTTGTTTGTTGTCTCTGTGTTTGTGTCGTCTATGTGCGTGTGTCATCTCTATGTGTGTGTCGTGTCTGTGTGTGTTTTCTCCGTGCGTGTGTTGTCTCTATGTGTGTCTCGTCTCTATGTGTGTGTCGTCTCTCTGTGTGTGTTATCTCTGTGTTTGTGCCGTCTCTGTATGCGTATCGTCTCTGTGTGTGTGTGTCGTCTCTGTGTGTGTGTCGTGTGTGTGTTTGTGTCGTCTCTGTAAGTGTGTCATCTCTATGTGTGTGTTGTCTCTGTGTTTGTGCCATCTCTGAGTGTGTGTCGTCTCTGTGTGTGCGTCGTCTCTACGTGTTTGTCGTCTCTGTGTGTGTGCCGTCTCTATGTGTTTGTTGTCTCTGTGTGTGTGTCGACTCTGTGTGTGTGTCATCTCTGTGTGTATGTCGTCTCTGTTGGTGTGTTGTCTCTATGTGTGTGACATCTCTATGTGTGTGTCATCTCTGTGTGTGTGTCATCTCTGTGTTTGTGTCATCTCGGTGCGTGTGTTGTTTCTATTTGTTTGTCATATCTGTTTGTGTTTCGTCTCTGTGTGTGTGTCATCACTCTGTGTGTGTCGTCTTTGTGCGTGTTTCGTCTCTGTGTGTGTGTCGTCCCTATGTGTTTATTGTCTCAGTGTGTGTGTCGCCTCACTTCTTTTGTAAGCTCTGTGTTTGTGTCGTACCAGTTTGTGTTTTGTCTATATACTTGTTTTGCTTCCGTGCGTGTGTCGTTTTTATGTGTGTGTAATTTCTATGTGATTGTTGTCTCTCTGCGTGTGTTATCTGTATGTGTTTGTCGTCTCTCTATGTGAGTGTCGTCTCTATGTGTGTGTCGTGTCTGTGTGTGTTTAGTCTGTGTGTGAGTGTCGTCTCTGTGAGAGTGTCGTCTCTATGTGTGTGTCGTCTCTGCGTGTGTGTCGTCTCTGTGTGTGTGTCGTCTCTGTGTGTGTGTCGTCTCTGTGTGTGTGTTTTGTTTGTGTGCGTGTCTTCTCTCTGTGTGTTTCGTCTCTGTGTGTGTGTCGTCTCTGTGTGTTAGTCGTCTCTGTGTGTGTGTCGTCTCTGTGTGTTTATCGTCTGTGTGTGTGTGTCGTCTCTGTACTTGTGTCGTCTCTGTGCGTTTGTCGTCTCTATGTTTGTGTGTCGTCTCTTTATGTGTTTTCTCTCTGTTTGTATGTCGTCTCTTTGTGTTTGTCGTTTTTGTGTGTATGTCGTCTCTGTGTGTGTATTGTCTCTGTGCGTGTATCGTTTCTGTGTGTGTATCGTCTCTATGTGTGTGTCGTCTCTGTGTGTGTGTCGACTATATGCGTGTGTCGTATCTTTGTTTGTGTCGTCTCTATGTTTGTTTCGTCTCTCCTTGTATGTCGTCTTTGTGGGTGTGTCGTATTTATGTGTTTGTCGTCTCTGTGTTTTTGTCGTCTCAGTGTGTGTGTCGTCTCTGTGTGTGTGTCATCCTTATGTGTGTGTCGTCTGTGTGTGTGTCGTCTCTGTGTTTGTGTCTTTTCTGTGCGTGTGTAGTCTCTGTGAGTGAGTCGTCTCAATATGTGTCTTTTCTCTTTGTGTGTGTCCTCTCTGTGTGTGTGTCGTCTCTGTTTTTGTGTAGTCTCTGTGAGTGTTTCGTATCTGTATGTGCATTGTCTCTATGTGTGTGTTGTCTCTTTGTGTGTTTAGTCTTTGTGTGTCGTCTCTGTGTGTGTTTAGTCTATTTGTGTGTCGTCTGTGAGTGTGTGTCGTCTCTGTAATTGTGTCTTCTCTGTGAGTGTGTCGTCTCTGTTTGTGTTTCGTCTCTGTATGTGTTTTGTCTCTGTTTGTATGTCGTCTCTGTGTGTGTGTCGTGTCTGTGTGTGTGTCGTCTCTGTGCGTGTGTCGTCTCTCTGGGTTTTTCTTGTCTCTGTGTGTGTTTCGTCTCTGTGATTGTGTCGTCTCTGTGTGTGTCGTATTTGTCTGTGTTTCGACTCTGTGTGTTTGTGTTGTCTGTGCGTGTGTGTCGTCTCTGTGTGCGTGTGTCGTCTCTGTGTTTGTTTCGTCTCTATGTGTGTGTCGTCTCTGTGTTTGTGTCGTCTGTGTCTGTGTGTCGTCTATGTGTGCGTGTCGTCTCTGTGTGTGTGTTGTCTCTGTGTATTTGTCGCCTCTGTGTGTTTGTCGGTTCTGTGTGTGTTTCGTCTCTGTGTGTGCGTCGTTTCTGTGTGTGTGTCGTCTCTGGGTGTGTTTCTGTTTGTGTGCTTGTGTCATCTCTGTGTTTGTGTCGTCTCTGTGTGTGTGTCGTCTCTGTGTTTGTGTCATCTCTGTCTGTGTATCGTCTATGTGTGCGTGTCGTCTCTGTTTGTGTGTTGTCTCTGTGTATGCGTCGTCTCTGTGTGTTTGTCGGTTCTGTGTGTGTGTCGTCTCTGTGTGTGCGTCGTCTCTGTGTCTGTGTAGTCTCTGGGTCTGTGTCGTTTGTGTGTCATCTCTGTGTGTGCGTCGTCTCTGTGTGTGTGTCGTCTCTGGGTGTGTTTCGTTTCTGTGTGTGTGTCGTCTCTGTGTGTGCTTTGTCTTTGTGTGTGTATGGTCTCTGTGTGTGCGTTGGCTCTGTGCGTGTGTCGTCTCTATGTGGGTGCTGTCTCTCTGGGTATGTCCTGTCTGGGTGTGTTTCGTCTCTGTGTTTCTGTTGTCTCTGTCTTTGTGTTGTTTCTGTATGCCTGTCGCCTCTGTTTGTGTGTCGTCTCTGTGTGTGTGTCGTCTCTGTGTGTTTGTTGGTTCTTGTCGTCTCTGTGTGTTAGTCGTCTCTGTGTTTGTGTCGTCTCTGTGCGTTAGTCGTCTCTTTGTGTTTGTCGTCTCTGTGTGTTTGTCATCTTTGTCTTTATGTCGTCTCTGTGTGTGTTTCGTCTCTGTGTGCGTGTCGTGTCTGTGCGTGGGTCGTCTCTCTGTGTGTGTCGTCTCTGTGTGTTTATCGTCTCTGTGTGTGTGTCGTCTCTGTGTGTGTGTCGTCTCTTTGTGTGTTTGTTGTCCCTGTGTGTGTGTCGTCTCGATGTGTGTATTGTCTCTGTGTGTGAGTCATCTCTGTTCATGTGTCATCTCTATGTGTTTTTCGTTTCTGTGTTTGTCGTCTATGTGTGTGTGTTGTTTCTGGGTGTGTGACGTCTCTGGGCATGTGTCGTCTCTATGTGTGTGTCGTCTCTATGTGTGTGATGTCTCTGTGTGTGTATCGTCTGTGTGTGTGTGTCGTCTGTGTGTGTGTGTCGTCTCTATGTGTGTTTGTCGTATAGTTTGTGTGTCTTCTCTGTGTGTGTGTCGTCTTTGTGTGTGTCGTCTCTATGTGTGTGATGTCTCTGTGTGTATCGTCTGTGTGTGTGTGTGTCATCTGTGTGTGTGTCGTCTCTATGTGTGTTTGTCGTATAGTTTGTGTGTCTTCTCTGTGTGTGTGTCATCTTTGTGTGTGTCGTCTCTGTTTTTGTGTTGTCTCTATGTGTGTTTCGTCTCTGTGTGTGAGTCGTCTCTGTGTGTGTGTCGTCTGTGTGTGTGTTTTATCTGTGTGTGTCGTCTCTGTGTGTGTGTCGTCTCTGTGTGTGTGTTGTCTCTGTTTGTGTGTGTCGTTTCCTTGTGTGTGTCGTCTCTGTGTGTGTCGTCTCTGTGATTGTGTCATCTCTGTGAGCATGTCCTTTCTGTTTGTACATTGTCTCTACGTGTTTCGTCTTTTTGTGTTTGGTGTCTGTGTGTGTGTGTTGTCTCTGTGCGTGTGTTGTTTTTATGTGATTGTTGTCTCTCTGAGTTTGTCGTCTCTGTGCGTGTATCGTTGCTATGTGTGTGTCGTCTCTGTGTGTGTGTCGTCTCTGTGCGTCTGTCGTTGCTATGTGTGTGTCGTCTCTGTGCGTGTGTCATCTCTGTTTGTGTGTCGTTTTGTGCGTGTGTCGTCTCTTTGTTTGTGTCGCCTCTGTGTGTGTTTCATCTCCGTGTGTATGTCGTCTCTGTGCGTGTGTCATCTCTATGTGTGTGTCGTTTCTGTGTGTTTCGTCTTTGTGTGTGTTTTGTCTTTGTGTGTGTAGTTTCTGTGTGTGTGTCAACTCTGTGCGTTTGTCGTCTCTATGTGTGTGTCGTATCTGTGTGTGTCGTCTCTCTGTTTGTGTCGTCTCTGTTTTTGTTTCGTCTATGTGTGTCTGTCGTCTCTGTGTGTGTGTGTGTCGTATCTGTGTGTGTGTCTTCTCTTAGTGTGTGTCGTCTCTGTGTGTTTGTCATCTCTGTGTGTGTGTCGTCTGTGTGTGAGTTTGTCGTCTCTGTTCTGTGTGTTGTCTCTGTGTTTGTGTCGTCTCTATGTGTGTGTCGTCTCTGTGTTTGTGTCGTCTCTGTGTCTGTGTCTCGTCTGTGTGTGTTTGTTTGTGTGTCGTCTCTGTGTGTGTGTCGTCTCTTTTTGTCTGTCGTCTTTGTGTGTGTCTTCTCTGTGTGTGTATCATCTCTGTGCTTCTGTCGTCTATGTGTTTGTGTCGTCTTTGTGTGTGTGTGTGTGTCGTCTGTGTGTGTGTGTTGTATCTGTGTGTGTGTCGTCTCTATGTGTGTTTCGTCTCTCTGTGTCTGTCGTCTCTGTGTGTGTATGTCGTCTTTGTGATTGTGTCATCTCTGTGAGTGTGTCGTGTATGTTTGTGTGTTGTCTCTGTACGTGTGTCGTCTTTATGTGTTTGGCGTCTCTGTGTTTGTGTTGTCTTTGTGCGTGTGTCGTTTCTATGTGATTGTCGTCTCTCTGTGTGTGTCGTCTGTGTGTGTGTGTCGTCTGTGTGTGTGTGTCGTCTCTGTGTGTGTTTGTCATCTCTGTGTTTGTGTCGTCTATGTGTTTGTGTCGTCTTTGTGTGTGTGTCGTCTGTGTGTGTGTTGTATCTGTGTGTGTGTCGTCTCTATGTGTGTTTTGTCTCTGTGTATTTGTCGTCTTTGAGTGTTTGTCGTCTCTGGGTGTGTCGTCTCTGTGCGTGTGTCGTCTGTGTGTGTGTCGTCTCTCTCTGTGTGTGTCGTCTCTGTGATTGTGTCATCTCTGTGATCGTGTCGTTTCTGTTTGTGCGTTGTCTCTGTACGTGTGTCGTCTTTGTGAGCTTGGCGTCTGTGTGTGTGTGTTTTTCTCTGTGCGTGTGTCGTTTCTATGTGATTGTCGTCTCTCTATGTGTACCGTCTCTGTGCGTATGTCGTTGCTATGTGTTTGTGTTGTCTCTGTGTTGTCTCTGTGCGTTTGTCGTTGCTATGTGTGTGTCGTCTCTCTGTGTGTGTGTGTCGTCTCTGTGCGTTTGTCGTCTCTGTGTGTGTGTCGTTTTTGTGCGTGTGTCGTCTCTCTGTGTGTGTCGTCTCTGTGTGTGTTTCGTCTCTGTGTGTATGTCATCTCTTTGAGTGTGTCATATCTATGTGTGTGTCGTTTCTATGTGTTTTGTCTTTGTGTGTGTTTCGTCTTTGTGTGTCTGTAGTTTCTGTGTGTGTGTCAACTCTGTGCGTTTGTCGTCTCTATGTGTGTGTCGTCTCTATGTGTGTGTCGTCTCTGTGATTGTGTCATCTCTGTGTGTGTGTCGTCTCTGTTTGTATTTCGTCTCTGTGTGTGTGTCGTCTCTGTGTGTGCGTGTTTGTCGTCTCTGTGTGGGTGACTTCTCTGTGTGTTTTTTGTCTGTGTGTATGTTTCGTCTTTGTGTGTGTGTCGTCTCTGTGTGTGTGTCGAGTCTGTGTAGGTGTCGTCTGTATATGAGTGTGTCGTCTCTGTTCTGTGTGTCCTCTCTATGTTTGTGTCGTCTCTATGTGTGTGTCGTCTGTGTGTGTTTGTCGTCTCTGTGTCCGTGTGTCGTCTGTGTGTGTCTGTGTGTGTGTTGTCTCTGTGTGTGTTTTGTCTCTTTGTGTGTGTCGTCTCTTTGTGTGTGTCGTCTCTATTTTTGTGTCGTCTCCATGTGTGTGTCGTATCTCTTTGTGTGTCGTCTGTGTGTGTGTGTCATCTCTGTGTTTGTGTCGTCTCTGTGTTTGTGTCATCTTTGTGTGTGTGTCGTCTGTGTGTGTGTGTTGCATCTGTGTGTGTGTCGTCTCTATGTGTTTTTCGTCTCTGCGTGTTTGTCGTCTCTGTGTTTTTGTCGTCTCTCTGTGTGTGTCGTCTCTTTGTTTGTATCGTCCCTGTGTGTGTCGTCTCTCTGTGTGTCTCGGCTCTGTGCGTGATCTGTCTCTATGTGTGCGTCGTCTCAGTGTGTGTCGTCTCTGTGTGTGTCGTCTCTCTGCGTTTGTCGTCTTTATGTGTGTGTTGTCTCTGTGTGTGTGTTTACTCTGTTTGTGTGTCTTCTCTGTGTTTGCGTCGTCTGTGTGTTTGTGTGTCGTGTCTGTGTGTGTGTATCGTCTGTTTGTGTTTGTCAAGTCTGTGTTTGTGTCGTCTATTTGTGTGTGTCGCCTCTGTTTGTGTGTCGTCTGTGTTTGTGTGTCGTCTCTGTGTGTGTGTCGTCTCTGTGTGTGTCTCGTCTCTGTGTGTGTCTCGTCTCTGTATGTGTGTCGTCTGTCTCCGTTTGTTTGTCGTCTGTGTGTTTGTGTCGTCTTTATGTGTGTGTCGTCTCTGTGTGTGTGTCGTCTCTGTGTTTGTGTCGTCTCTGTGTGTGTTTTTTGTCTCTGTGTGTGTTTCGTCTCTGTTTGTGTGTCATCTCTGTGAGTGTGTCAGCCCTATGTGTGTTTTGTCTCTGCCTGTGGGTCATCTGTGTGTGTGTGTCGTCTCTGTGTGTGTCGTCTCTGTCTGTGAGTCGTCTCTGTTTGTTGTCCTTCTGTGTGTGTGTCGTCTCTGTGTGTGAGTCGTCTCTTTGCGTGTGACGTCTCTATATGTGATTCGTCTCTGTGTCTGTGTCGTCTCTTTGTCTTCGTCGTATCTGTGTCTGTGTCGTATCTGTGTCTGTGTCGTCTCTCTGTGTGTCGTTTCTGTGTGTGTGTCATCTGTGTGAGTGTGTCATCTCTGTATGTGTTTCGTCTTTTTGTTTTTATCATATCTGCGTGTGTGTCATCTCTGTGTGTGTATCCTGTCTCTGTTTGTGTCGTCTCTGTGTGTGTATCATCCCTGTGTGTGTCGTCTTTGTGTGTGTGTCTCCTCTGTGTGTGGGTCGTCTCTATGTGTTTGTCGTCTCTGTGTGTGTGTCGTTTCTGTGTGTGTCGTCTCTGTGCGTTTGTCATCTCTATGAGTGTGTCGTCAATGTGTGTGTGTCGTCTCTGTGTGTGTGTCGTCTCTTAGTTTGTGTCGTTTCCGTATGAATGTGTCGTCTGTGTGTGTGTGTTGTTTCTGTTTGTTTTTCGTCTCAGTGTGTTTGTCGTCGTCTCTGTGCGTGTGTCGTCTCTGTGCGTGTGTAGTCTCTGTGCATGTGTCGTCTCTCTGTTTGTGTCGTCTCTGTGTGTGTTTCGTCTCTGTGTGTATGTCATCTCTTTGCGTGTGTCATCTCTATGTGTGTGTCGTTTCTATGTGTTTTGTCTTTGTGTGTGTTTCGTCTTTGTGTGTCTGTAGTTTCTGTGTGTGTGTCAATTCTGTGCGTTTGTCGTTTCTATGTGTGTTTCGTCTCTGTGTGTGTCATCTCTGTGTGTGTCGTCTCTCTGTGTGTGTCGTCTCTGTTTGTATTTCGTCTCTGTGTGTGTGTGTCGTCTCTGTGTGTGCGTGTGTGTCGTCTCTGTGTGTGTGTGTGTTGTCTCTGTGTGTTTTTCGTCTCTGTGTGTGTGTCGTCTCTGTGTATGTGTCGTCTCTGTGTATGTGTAGTCTGTATGTGAGTGTGTCGTCTCTGTTCTGTGTGTGTTCTGTTTGTTTGTGTCGTCTCTATTTGTGTGTCGTCTGTGTGTGTTTTTCGTCTCTGTGTCCGTGTGTCGTCTGTGTGTGTTTGTGTGTGTGTTGTCTCTGTGTGTGTGTTGTCTCTTTGTGTGTGTCGTCTCTTTGTGTGTGTCGTCTCTATTTTTGTGTCGTCTCCATGTGTGTGTCGTATCTCTTTGTGTGTCGTCTCTGTGTGTGTGTCGTCTCTGTGTTTCTGTCGTCTATGTGTTTGTGTCGTCTTTGTGTGTGTGTCGTCTGTGTGTGTGTGTTGTATCTGTGTTTGTGTCGTCTCTATGTGTGTTTCGTCTCTGCGTGTTTGTCGTCTCTGTGTTTTTGTCGTCTCTCTGTGTGTGTCGTCTCTGTGTTTGTATCGTCCTTGTGTGTGTCGTCTCTCTGTGTGTGTCGGCTCTGTGCGTGATCCGTCTCTATGTGTGCGTCGTCTCAGTGTGTGTCGTCTCTGTGTGTGTCGTCTCTCTGCGTTTGTCGTCTTTATGTGTGTGTTGTCTCTGTGTGTGTGTTTACTCTGTTTGTGTGTCTTCTCTGTGTTTGCGTCGTCTGTGTGTTTGTGTGTCGTGTCTGTGTGTGTGTATCGTCTGTTTGTGTTTGTCAAGTCTGTGTTTGTGTCGTCTATTTGTGTGTGTCGCCTCTGTTTTTGTGTCTTCTGTGTATGTGTGTCGTCTCTGTGTGTGTGTCGTCTCTGTGTGTGTCTCGTCTCTGTATGTGTGTCTTCTGTCTCTGTTTGTTTGTCGTCTCTGTGCTTGTGTTGTCTTTATGTGTATGTCGTTTCTGTGTTTGTGTCGTCTCTGTGTGTGTTTTTTGTCTCTGTGTGTTTTTCGTCTCTGTTTGTGTGTCATCTCTGTGCGTGTGTCATCTCTATGTGTGTTTCGTCTCTGCCTGTGGGTCATCTGTGTGTGTGTGTCGTCTCTGTGTGTGTCGTTTCTGTCTGTGAGTCGTCTCTGTTTGTTGTCCTTCTGTGTGTGTGTCGTCTCTGTGTGTGAGTCGTCTCTTTGCGTGTGACGTCTCTATATGTGATTCGTCTCTGTGTGTGTGTCGTGTCTGTGTATGTGTCGTCTGTATGTGAGTGTGTCGTCTCTGTTCTGTGTGTCTTCTCTATGTTTGTGTCGTCTCTATGTGTGTGTCGTCTGTGTGTGTTTTTCGTCTCTGTGTCCGTGTGTCGTCTGTGTGTGTTTGTGTGTGTGTTGTCTCTGTGTGTGTGTCGTCTCTCTGCGTGTGTCGTCTCTCTGTGTGTATCGTCTCTGTGTGTGTCGTCTCTGTGTGTGTCGTCTCTCTGTGTGTGTCGTCTCTGTGTGTGTGTGGTCTCTGTGTGTGTGTTGTCTCTGTGTGTGAGTGTTTATCGTCTATATTTGTGTGTCTTCTCTTTGTGTGTGTGGTCCCTTTTCGTGTGTCGTTTATGTGTGTGTGTTGTCTCATTGTATGTGTCGTCTCTGTGCATGTGTCGTCTGTATGTGAGTGTGTCGTCTCTGTTCTGTGTGTCTTCTCTATGTTTGTGTCGTCTCTATGTGTGTGTCGTCTGTGTGTGTTTTTCGTCTCTGTGTCTGTGTGTCGTCTGTGTGTGTCTGTGTGTGTGTCGTCTCTGTGTGTGTTTTGTCTCTTTGTGTGTGTCGTCTCTTTGTGTGTGTCGTCTCTATTTTTGTGTCGTCTCCATGTGTGTGTCGTATCTCTTTGTGTGTCGTCTCTGTGTGTGTGTCGTCTCTGTGTTTCTGTCGTCTATGTGTTTGTGTCGTCTTTGTGTGTGTGTCGTCTGTGTGTGTGTGTTGTATCTGTGTGTGTGTCGTCTCTATGTGTGTTTCGTCTCTGCGTGTTTGTCGTCTCTGTGTTTTTGTCGTCTCTCTGTGTGTCGTCTCTTTGTTTGTATCGTCCCTGTGTGTGTTGTCTCTCTGTGTGTGTCGGCTCTATGCGTGATCCGTCTCTATGTGTGCGTCGTCTCAGTGTGTGTCGTCTCTGTGTGTGTCATCTCTCTGCGTTTGTCGTCTTTATGTGTGTGTTGTCTCTGTGTGTGTGTTTACTCTGTTTGTGTGTCTTCTCTGTGTTTGCGTCGTCTGTGTGTTTGTGTGTCGTGTCTGTGTGTGTGTATCGTCTGTTTGTGTTTGTCAAGTCTGTGTGTGTGTCGTCTATTTGTGTGTGTCGCCTCTGTTTGTGTGTCATCTGTGTATGTGTGTCGTCTCTGTGTGTGTATCGTCTCTGTGTGTGTGTCGTCTCTATGTGTGTCTCGTCTCTGTATGTGTGTCGTCTGTCTCTGTTTGTTTGTCGTCTGTGTGTTTGTGTCGTCTTTATGTGTCTGTCGTCTCTGTGTTTGTGTCGTCTCTGTGTGTTTGTCGTCTCTGTGTGTGTTTTTTGTCTCTGTGTGTTTTTCGTCTCTGTTTGTGTGTCATCTCTGTGCGTGTGTCCTCTCTATGTGTGTTTCGTCTCTGCCTGTGGGTCATCTGTGTGTGTGTGTCGTCTCTGTGTGTGTCGTCTCTGTCTGTGAGTCGTCTCTGTTTGTTGTCCTTCTGTGTGTGTGTCGTCTCTGTGTGTGTGTCATCTCTTTGCGTGTGACGTCTCTATGTATGATTCGTCTATGTTTGTGTTTAGTATGTTTTGCTGGGTCTTCTCTGTCTCCTGTCTGTGTCTGTGTCGTCTCTGTGTGTCTGTCGTCTCTCTGTGTGTCGTTTCTGTGTGTGTGTCATCTGTGTGCGTGTGTCATCTCTGTATGTGTTTCGTCTTTTTGTGTTTATCATATCTGCGTGTGTGTCATCTCTGTGTGTGTATCGTGTCTCTGTTTGTGTCGTCTCTGTGTGTATATCATCCCTGTGTGTGTCGTCTTTGTGTGTGTGTCGACTCTGTTTGTGGGCCGTCTCTATGTGTTTGTCGTCTGTGTGTGTGTGTCGTTTCTGTGTGTGTCGTCTCTGTGCGTTTGTCATCTCTATGAGTGTGTCGTCAATGTGTGTGTGTCGTCTCTGTGTGTGTCGTCTCTTAGTTTGTGTCGTTTCTGTATGAATGTGTCGTCTGTGTGTGTGTGTTGTTTCTGTTTGTTTTTCGTCTCAGTGGGTTTGTCGTTGTATCTGCGCGTGTGTCGTCTCTGTGTGTGTCGTTTTTGTGCGTGTGTCGTCTCTGTGTGTGTTTCGTCTCTGTGTGTATGTCTTCTCTTTGCGTGTGTCATCTCTATGTGTGTGTCGTTTCTATGTGTTTTGTCTTTGTGTGTGTTTCGTCTTTGTGTGTCTGTAGTTTCTGGGTGTGTGTCTACTCTGTGCGTTTGTCGTCTCTATCTGTGTTTCGTCTCGGTGCTTGTATCGTCTGTGTGTGTGTCGTCTCTGTGTGTTTGTCTTCTTTTTGTGTTTGTCTTCTCTGTGTGTGTGTCGTCTCTGTGTGTGCGTGTGTGTAGTCTCTGTGTGTGTGTCTTCTCTGTGTGTGTGTTGTCTCTGTGTGTTTTTCGTCTCTGTGTGTGTGTCGTCTCTGTGTATGTGTCGTGTCTGTGTATGTGTCGTCTGTATGTTGGTGTGTCGTCTCTGTTCTGTGTGTCTTCTCTATGTTTGTGTCGTCTCTATGTGTGTGTCGTCTGTGTGTGTTTTTCGTCTCTGTGTCCAAGTGTCGTCTGTGTGTGTTTGTGTGTGTGTTATCTCTGTGTGTGTGTTGTGTCTATGTGTGTGTCGTCTCTTTGTGTGTGTCGTCTCTATTTTTGTGTCGTCTCCATGTGTGTGTCGTCTCTCTGTGTGTGTCGTCTGTGTGTGTCTGTCATCTCTGTGTTTCTGTCGTCTATGTGTTTGTGTCATCTCTGTGTGTGTGTCGTCTGTGTGTGTGTTGTATCTGGGTGTGTGTCGTCTCTATGTGTGTTTTGTCTCTGTTTGTGTGTCGTCTCTGTGTTTTTGTCGTCTCTCTGTGTGTGTCGTCTCTTTGTTTGTATCGTCCCTGTGTGTGTCGTCTCTCTGTGTGTGTCGGCTCTGTGCGTGATCCGTCTCTATATGTGCGTCGTCTCAGTGTGTGTCGTCTCTGTGTGTGTCGTCTCTCTGCGTTTGTCGTCTTTATGTGTGTGTTGTCTCTGTGTGTGTGTTTACTCTGTTTGTGTGTCTTCTCTGTGTTTGCGTCGTCTGTGTGTTTGTGTGTCGTGTCTGTGTGTGTGTATCGTCTGTTTGTGTTTGTCAAGTCTGTGTTTGTGTCGTCTATTTGTGTGTGTCGCCTCTGTTTTTGTGTCGTCTGTGTATGTGTGTCTCTGTGTGTGTTTGTCGTCTCTGTGTGTGTCTTCTCTTTGTGTGTCGTCTCTGTGTGTGTGTGTCATCTCTGTGTTTGTTTCGTCTTTATGTGTGTGTTGTCTCTGTGTTTGTGTCGTCTCTGTGTGTGTTTTTTGTCTCTGTGTGTTTTTCGTCTCTGTTTGTGTGTCATCTCTGTGCGTTTGTCATCTCTTTGTGTGTGTCGTCTCTGCCTGTGGGTCATCTGTGTGTGTGTGTCGTCTCTGTGTGTGTCGTTTCTGTCTGTGAGTCGTCTCTGTTTGTTGTCCTTCTGTGTGTGTGTCGTCTCTGTGTGTGAGTCGTCTCTTTGCGTGTGACGTCTCTATATGTGATTCGTCTCTGTGTGTGTGTCGTCTCTGTGTCTGTGTCGTCTCTGTGTTGTTTCGGTGTGTGTGTCGCCTCTGTGTGTCGGTCTTCTCTCTGTGTCGTTTGTGTGTGTGTGTCATCTGTGTGAGTGTGTCATCTCTGTATGTGTTTCGTCTTTTTGTGTTTCTCATATCTGCGTGTGTGTCATCTGTGTGTGTGTATCGTGTCTCTGTTTGTGTCGTCTCTGTGTGTGTATCATACCTGTCTGTGTCGTCTTTGTGTGTGTGTTGCCTCTGTTTGTGGGCCGTCTCTATGTGTTTGTCGTCTGTGTGTGTGTGTCGTTTCTGTGTGTGTCGTCTGTGTGCGTTTGTCATCTCTATGTGTGTGTCGTCAATATGTGTGTGTGTCGTCTCTGTGGGTGTGTCGTCTCTTAGTTTGTGTCGTTTCTGTATGAATGTGTCGTCTGTGTGTGTGTGTTGTTTCTGTTTGTTTTTCGTCTCAGTGTGTTTGTCGTCTCTGTATGTCTGTCGTCTCTGTGTGTGTGTCATCTCTGTGTGTGTCTGTCGTCTCTGTGTGTGTGTCGTCTCTCTGTGTTTGTCATCTCTGTGGCTGTATCGTCTCTATGTTTGGGTCGTCTCTGTGTGTGTGTGTCGTCTCTGTGTGTGTCATCTCTGTGTGTTTGTCGTCTCTGTGTGTGTGTTTTCTGTGGGGTTGTGATGTCCCTGTGTGTGTGTCATCTCTGTGTTTGTGTCGTCTCTGTTTGTGCGTCGTCTCTGTGTGTGTCGTCTCTGTTTTGTGTCGTCTCTCTCTGGGTGTCGTCTGTGTGTGTTTGTCGTCTCTATATTTTGTCCTCTCTGTTTGTATGTTATCTCTGTGTTAGTCGTCTCTGTTCGTGTTTCGTCTCTATGTGTGTGTCGTCTCTGTGTGTATGTCGTGTCCGAAAGTGTGTCGTCTCTGTGTTTGTATCGTCTTTGTGTTTGTGTCGTCTCTGTGTGTTTGTCGTCTCTGTGTGAGTGTCTTCTCTATGTGTGTGTCGTTTCCGTGTTTGTGTCCTCTGTGTTTGTGTGTCGTCTCTGTGTTTGTATCGTCTCTGTGTGTGTTTCGTCCCTGTGTGTGTCGTCTCTGTGTGTTTTTCATCTCTTTGTTTGTTTGCGTCTGTGTGTGTGTGTCGTCTCTCTCTGTGTGTCGTCTCTTTGTTTGTGTCGTCTCTGTGTGTGTTTTGCCACGGTGTGTGTGTGTCGACTTTGTATTTGTGTCGTCTCTGTGTGTGCGTCGTCTCTGTGCGTGTATAGTCTCTTGCGTGTGTCATCTCTAGTGTGTGTCGTCTCTGTGTGTGCCGTTTCTGTGTTTTTGTCGTCACTGTGTGTGTGTTGTTTCTGTGTGTGTGTGTGTTGTTTCTGTGTGTGTGTTGTCTCTTTGTGTGTTTAGTCTCTGTGTGTAAGTCGTCTCTGTGTTTGTGACGTCTCTGTGTGTGTGTCGTCTCTGTGCGTGTTTCGTATCTGTGTGTGTGTTGTCTCTATGCGAGTATCGTCTCTATGTGTGTGTCGTCTCTGCGTGTGAGTCGTGTCTGTGTGTGTGTCGTCTCTGTGTTTCTGTCGTCTCTGTGTGTGTGTCGTCTCTGTGTGTCGTCTCTGTGCGTGTACGGTCTCTGTGTGTGTGTCGTCTCTGTGTGTGTGATTTGTGTGTCTGTGTCTTATCTGTTTCTGTGTCGTCTCGGTGTATGTTGGTCGTTCCTTTCTCTGACTCTTCTGTGTGTGTGTTTCGTTTATGTGTCTGTGTCGTCTCTTTGTGTTTATCGTATCTGTGTTTGTGTCGTCTCTGTGTTTTTTCTCTCTGTTTGTGTGTAGTCTCTGTATGTGTGTCGTCTCTGTGTGTGTCGTCTCTGTGTTTTTGTCATCTCTGTGTGTTTGTCGTTTGTGTGTGTGTTTCGTCTCTGTGTCAGTGTCGTCTCTTTGTGTCTGTCGTCTCTGTGTGTGTGTCGTCTCTGTGAATGTGTCGTCCATGTGTGTGTCGTCTCTGTGTGTTTGTCTTCTGTGTGTATTTGTCATCTCTGTGTGTGTTTCGTCTGTGTGTGTTTGTCGTCTGTGTATGTGTGTCGTCTCTGTCTGTGTTTCGTCTGTGTGTGTGTGTCGTCTGTGTGTTTGTGTCGTCTCTGTATTTGTATCTTCTCTGTGAGTTAGTCGTCACTTTGTGTATGTCGTCTCTGTGTGTGTGTCGTCTCTCTGTGTGTTTCGCCTCAGTATGTGTCTCGTCTCTCTGAGTGTGTTGTCTGTGTGTGTGTCGTCTCTTTGTGTCTGTCACCTTTGCGTGTTTGTCATCTCTGTGTGTGTCGTCTCTGTGTGTTTGTTGTATCTGTCTGTGTGTCGTCTCTATGAGTGTGTTGTCTCTTTGTGTTTGTCGTCTCTGTGTGTGTGTTGTCTCCGTGCGTGTGTCGTCTCTGAGTGTGCGTCGTCTCGGTGTGTGTGTCGTCTCTGTGTGTGTGTTGTCTCCGTGCGTGTGTCGTCTCTGCGTGTGCATCGTCTCGGTGTGTGTGTCGTCTCTGTGTGTCTGTCATCGCTGTGTGTGTTTCGTCTCTGTGTCTCGTCTCTGTGCGTGTGCCGTCTCTGTGTGTGTCTCGTCTCAATGTGTGTGACGTCTCTCTGTATGTGTCGTCTTTATGTGTGTGTCATCTCTGTGTATGTGTCGTCTCTGTGTGTGTGTCGTCTCTATGTGTGTGTCGTCTCTGTGTGTGTGTCGTCTCTGTGTGTGTCGTCTCTGTTGTGTGTCGTCTCTATATGTGTGTCGTCTCTGAGTGTATGTCGTCTCTGTGTGTGTATCGTCTTTGTGTGTGTGTCGTCTCTATATGTTTGTCCTCTCTTTGTGTGTGTCGTCTCTGTGTGTTTAATGTCTGTCTGTTTGTCGTCTCTATGTGTGTTTCGTCTCTGTGTGTATGTCGTCTCTCTGTGTGTGTCGTCTCTGTGTTTGTGACGTCTGTCTTAGTGTGTGTAGTCTGTGTGTGTATCGTCTGTGTGGGTGTGTCGTCTGTGTGTGTGTCTTCTGTCTGTGTGTGTTGTCTCTGTGTGTGTCGTCTCTGTGTGTATATCCTCTGTGTGTGTATATCGTCTCTGTTTGTGTGTCGTATCTTTGTTTGTCTCGTTTCTGTGTGTGTGTTTTCTATATGTGTCTGTCGTCTATATGTGTTTGACGTCTCTGTTTGTGTGTCGTATATGTGTGTGTGTTGTCTCTGTGTGTGTGTCGTCTCTGTGTGTTTATTGTCTCTGTGTGTGTCGTCTCTGTGTGTGTGTTGTCTCTTTGTTTGTGTCGTCTCTGTGTGTATTTGTGATTGTCGTCTCTGCGTGTGTGTCGTTTCTGTGTTTGTGTCGTCTCTGTGTGTGTGTCGTCTATATGTGTGTCACGTCTCTGTGTTTGTGTCATCTCTGTGTGTGTGTCGTCTCTTTGCGTGTGTCGTCTCTTTGTGTGTTTCGTGTCTTTGTGTTCGTCGTCTGTGTGTGTGTGTCGTCTCTGTGTGTCTGTCGTCTCTGCGTATGTGTCGTCTCTGTGTTTGTGTCGTTTCTGTGTGTTTTTCGTTTCAGTGTATGTGTCTTATTTGTGTCTGTGTCGTCTCTGTGTGTGTTTCGTCTCTATGTGTGTGTCATCTCTGTGTGTGTGTCTCCTCTGTGTGTGTGTCATCTTTTTGTGTCTGTCGTCTCTGTGTGTAAGTCGTCTCTGTGTATGTGTCGCCTCTGTGTGTCTGTCGTATCTTTGTATGTGTCGTCTGTGTGTGTGTCGTCTCTCTGTGTGTGTCCCCTCTGTGTTTGTGTCGCCTCTATGTGTTTGTCGTCTCTCTGTGTGTGTCGTCTCTCTGTGTGTGTCGTCTCTGTGCTTATGTCATCTCTATGTGTGTGTCGTATGTGGACGTATATTGTTTCTGTGTTTTTGTCGTCTCTATGTGTGTTTCGTGTCTGTTTGTGTGTCGTCTCTGTGTGTATATAGTTTTTGTTTATATTTCGTTTTTTTGCGTATGTCGTCTCTGATTGTTTTGTGTCTCTGTGTGTGTGTCGTTTCTCTTTGTGTATCGTCTCTGTATTTGTGTCGTCTTTGTCTGTGTGTCGTCTGTGTGTTTGTGTTGTCTTTGTTTGTGTGTCGTCTCTGTATGAGTGTCGTCTCTGTGTGTGTCGTCTCTCTGTGTGTAGTGTCTCTGTGTGTGTGTCGTTTGTGTATGTGTGCCTTCTTTGTGTTTGTTTCCTCCCTGTGTGTTAGGCACCTCTGTGTGTGTATAGTATCTGTTCGTTTGTCTTCTCTATGAGTGTGCCGTCTCAGTGTGTGTGTCGTCTCTGAGTTTGTGTCGTCTCTGTGTGTATGTCGTCTCTGTGCGTGTGTCGTCTCTATGTGTGTGTTGTCTTTTGGCTTGTGTCGTTTCAGTGTTTGTAGGTCTCCTCCGTTTGCTAGTTATCTCTGTGTGTGTGTCGTCTGTGTGTGTGTGTTGTCTCTGATTGTGTTTGTCGTCTCTGTTTGTATGTCGTCTTTGTGCTTGTCGTCTGTGTGTGTGTGTCGTCTCTGTGTGTGTATCGTCTCTGTGCGTGTGTCATCTCTATGTGTGTGTCGTCTCTCTGTGTGTGTCGTCTATATGTGTGTGTGTCGTTTGTGTGTGTGTGTCATCTGAGTGTGTGTGTCGTCTCTATGTGTGTGTCGTCTCTGTGTGTGTGCCGTCTCTATGTGTTTGTCGTCTGTCTGTGTGTGTCGTCTCTGTGTGTGTGTCGTCTCTTTGTGTGTCTTCTCTTTTGTTTTTCGTCTATATGTGTTTGTCGTCTCTTTGTGTGTGTCGTCTCTGTTTGTGTGTCGTCTCTGTGTTTTTATCGTCCCTGTGTCTGTGTCGTCTCTTTGTGTGTATCGTCTCTCTGTGTGTCGTCTCTGTGTTTTTTTGGTCCCTGTTTCTGTGTCATCTCTTTGTGTGTGTGTCGTCTCTGTGTCTGTGTCGTCTCTTTGTGTTTATCGTCCCTTTGTGTGTGTTGTGTCTTTGTCTTTGGCATCTGTGTGGTTGTGTCGTCTTTGTGTGTTTATCGTCACTGTGTGTGTGTAGTCTCTGTGAGTGTGTCGTCTCTGAGTGTTTATCGTCCCTGTGTCTGTGTCGTCTCTCTGTGTGTATCGTCTCTGTGTGTGTGTCCTCTCTGTGTGCTTATCGTCCCTGTGTGTGCGTCGTCTCTGTGTGTATCGTCTCTATGTGTGTGTCGTCTCTGTGTGTGTGTTGTCTCTGTTTGTTTTTCGTCTCTGTGTGTGTGTTGTCTTTGTGTGCGTGTTTTATCTGTGTGTTAGTCGTCTCTGTGTGTGTGTCGTATCGGTGTGTGTGTCGTCTCTGTGTGTGTGTCATCTCTACATGTTTTTCGTCTCTATGTGTGGGTCGTCTCTGTGTGTGTATCGTATCTGTGTGTGTTTGTCATTTCTCTGTGTCTGTCGTCTCTTTGAGTGTGTCGTCTCTATGTGTGAGTCGTCTCTTTGTGTGAGTCATCTCTGTTTGTGTGTCATCTCTGTGTGTTAGTCGTCTCTGTGTGTGTTTTTTTTTCTCTGTTTGAGTGTCGTCTCTGTGCGTGTGTCATCTATGTGTGTGTGTCGTCTCTGTGTGTGTGTCATCTCTATGTTTCTGCCGTCTCTATGTTTGTTTCTTCTCTCCGTGGGTGTCGTCTCTGTGTGTTTGTTGTCTCTGTGTGTGTCGGTTCTTTTGTGTGTCGTCTTTATTTTTGTTTAGCCTCTTTGTGTGTGTCGTCTCTGTATGTGTGTCCTCTCTATGTGTTTGTCGTCTCTGTGTTTGTGTCGTCTCTGTGTGTGTATGGTCTCTGTGTGTGTCGTCTCTGTGTTTTTATCGTCCCTGTGTCTGTGTCATCTCTTTGTGTGTGTGTCGTCTCTGTGTGTGTCTCGTCTCTGTGTGTTTATCGTCCCTTGGTCTGTGTCGTCTCTTTGTGTGTGTCGTCTCTGTGTTTGTGTCGTCTTTGTGTGTTTATCGTCCCTGTGTGTGTGTTGTCTCTGTGTGTGTGTCGTCTCTGAGTGTTTATCGTCCCTGTGTCTGTGTCGTCTCTTTGTGTGTATCGTCTCTGTGTGTGTTTCCTCTCTGTGTGCTTATCGTCCCTGTGTGTGCGTCGTCTCTGTGTGCTTATCGTCCCTGTGTGTGCGTCGTCTCTGTGTGTATCGTCTCTATGTGTGTTTCGTCTCTGTGTGTGTGTTGTCTCTGTTTGTTTGTCGTCTCTATGTGTGTGTTGTCTTTGTGTGCGTGTTTTATATGTGTGTTAGTCGTCTCTGTGTGTGTGTCGTCTCGGTGTGTGTGTCGTCTCTGTGTGTGTGTCATCTCTACATGTTTTTCGTCTCTATGTGTGGGTCGTCTCTGTGTGTGTATCGTCTCTGTGTGTGTTTGTCATTTCTCTGTGTCTGTCGTCTCTTTGAGTTTGTCGTCTCTATTTGTGTGTCGTCTCTTTGTGTGAGTTATCTCTGTTGGTGTGTCTTCTATGTGTGTGCGTCGTCTCTGTGTGTGTTTTTTTTTCTCTGTTTGAGTGTCGTCACTGTGTGTGTGTCATCTCTCTGTGTGTGTTGTCTCTGTGTGTTTGTCGTCTCTGTGTGTTTATCGTCCCTGTGTGTGTTTCGTCTCTATATCTGTGTCGTCTCTGTTTGTTTGTAGTCTCTGTGTGTGTCGTCTTTGTTGTGTATAGTCTCTATTTTTGTGTCGTCTCTGAGTGTGTGTCGTCTCTGTGTGTGTGTCGTCTTTGTTTGTGTGTCGTCTCTATATGTTTGTCCTCTCTTTGTGTGTGTCATCTCTGTGTGTTTCGTCTCTGTGCGTTTGTCGTCTCTTTGTGTGTGTCGTCTCTGTGGGTGTGTCGTATCTCGGTGTGTGTCATCTCTGTGTTTGTGTCATCTCTGTGTTTGTGTCGTCTCTGTGTGTTTTTCGTCTCTGTGTGTGTGTCTTCTTCATGTGTGTTTCGTCTCTATGTTTGTGACGTCTGTCTTAGTGTGTGTATTCTGTGTGTGTATCGTCTCTGTGTGTGTGTCGTCTGTGTGTGTGTGTCGTCTTTGTGTGTGTCGTTTGTGTGTTTGTGTTGTGTATGTGTGTCTGTCGTCTCTCTGTGTTTGTCGTCTCTGTGTGTGTGTCGTCTCTGTGTCTGTGTTGTCTCTGATTGTGTGTGTCATGTCTGTTTGTATGTTGTCTGTGTGTGTGTCGTCTCTGTGTGTTTGTCGTCTTTCTGTGTGTGTGTCGTCTCTGTGTGCTTATCGTCCCTGTGTGTGTCTCATCTCTATATGTGTGTCGTTTTTGTTTGTGTGTCGTCTCTGTGTGTGTCGTCTCTGTTGTGTGTCGTCTCTATATGTGATTCGTCTCTGAATGTGTGTCGTCTCGGTGTGTGTATCGTCTTTGTTTGTGTGTCGTCTCTATATGTTTGTCCTCTCTTTGTGTGTGTCGTCTCTGTGTGTTTATGTCGTCTCTGCGTGTTTGTCGTCTCTATGTGTGTGTTGTCTCTGCGTATATGCCGTCTCTGTACGTTTGTCGTCTATGTTTGTGTGTCGTCTCTGTGTTTGTGTCGTCTCTGTTCGTTTTTCGTCTCTGTGTGTGTTTCTTCTCTATGTGTGTGTCGTCTCTGTGTTTGTGACGTCTGTCTTAGTGTGTGTATTCTGTGTGTGTATCGTCTCTGTGGGTGTGTCGTCTGTGTGTGTGTGTCGTATTTGTGTTTGTAGTTTCTGTGTTTGTGTCGTGTCTGTGTGTCTGTCGTCTCTATGTCTTTGTCGTCTGTGTGTGGTTGTGGTCTCTGTGTGTGTCGTCAGTGTTTGTGTGTGTCGTCTCTGTGCGTGTGTCGTCTATGTGTGTGTCGTCTCTTTGTATGTGTCGTCTCTGTGTGTGTTTTTTGTCTCTTTGCGTTTGTATTCTGTGTGTGTGTGTAGTCTTTGTATGTATGTAGTCTGTGTGTGTGTGTCGTCTCTAAGTTCGTTTCCTCCCAGGGTGATTGTAGTTTGAGTACGTGTTTCGTCTCTTTGTGTGTGTCGTCTCTCTGTTTGTGTCGTCTCTGTATTTTTGTCATCTGTGTGTTTGTGTTGTCTTTGTTTGTGTGTCGTCTCTGTATGAGTGTCGTCTCTGTATGTGTCGTCTCTCTGTGTGTGGAGTCTCTCTTTGTGTGTCGTCTGTGTTTGTGTGCCGTCTTTGTGTTTGTGTCCTCCCTGTGTGTTAGGCACCTCTGTGTGTGTATCATCTCTGTTCGTTTGTCTTCTCTATGAGTGTGCCGTCTCTGTGTTTTTGTCGTCTCTGAGTTTGTGTTGTCTCTGTGTGTATGTTGTCTCTGTGCATGTGTCGTCTCTATGTGTGTGTCGTCTCTTTGTGTGTGTCGTCTCTATTTGTGTGTCGTCTCTGTGTATTTCTCATCTCTGTGTGTGTGTCGTCTCTGTGTGTTTGTGTTCTCTGATTGTGTGTGTCGTCTGTGTGTGTATGTCGTCTGTGTGCTTTTAATCTCTGTGTTTGTGTCTTCTCAATTATTTTATACTGTCTGCGCATGTGTCTTCTCTTTGTGTGTGTCTTCTCTGTGTGTGTCGTCTCTATGTGTGTGTCGTTTCTGTGTCTGTATCATCTCTGCGTGTGTGTTGTCTCTGTGTGTGTGTCGTCTCTCTTTGTGTGCCGTCTCTCTGTGTGTTTCGTCTCTTGTGTTTTTTGTCTCTATATGTTTGTCGTCTCTGTGTGTGTGTCGTCTCTGTGTGTGTGTCGTCTCTGTGTGTTTATCGTCCCTGTGTCTGTGTCGTCTGACTTTCTGTGTCTTCTCTGGGTGTGTTTAGTCTCTTTGGCTGTGTCGTCTCTGTGTCTTTGTCGTCTCTGTGTGTTTGTCGTCCCTGTGTGTGTGTCTTCTCTGTGTGTGTGTGGTCTTTGTGTGTGTGTCGTCTCTGTGTGTGTGTCGTCTCTGTGTGTTTATCTTCCCTGTGTCTGTGTCGTCTCTTTGTGTGTGTTGTCTCTGTGTGTGTCGTCTCAGTGTATTTATCGTCCCTGTGTGTGTGTTTTATCTGTGCGGGTGTTGTCTCTGAGTGTTTATCGTCCCTGTGTCTGTGTCATCACTTTGTGTGTTTCGTCTGTGTGTGTGTGTCCTCTCTGTGTGTTTATTGACCCTGTGTGTGTGTCGTCTCAGTGTGTGTCGTCTCTATGTGTGTGTCGTCTCTCTGTGTGTCTCATCTCTGTTTTTTTGTCGTCACTATGTGTGTGTCGTCTTTGTGTTCGTGTTTTATCTGTGTGTTATTCGTCTCTGTGTGTGTGTCGTCTCGGTGTGTGTGTCGTCTCTGTGTGTGCGTCATCTCTACATGTTTTTCCTCTCTATTTTTGTGTCGTCTCTGTGTGTGTATTGCATCTGTGTGTGTTTGTGTGTGTGTGGTGTGTGTGTGTGTGTGTGTGTGTATATATGTGTGTGTGTTTGTTTTTGTGTGTGTGGTGTGTGTGTGGTGTGTGTGTTGGTGTGGTGTGTATGTTTTTGTGTTTGTGTATTTGTTTTGTTTTGGGTGTGTTTTTGTTTGTGTGTGTGTTTGTTTTTGTGTGGTGTTGTAGTGGTGTTGTGTTTTGTGGGGGGTGTTTTGTTGTTGTGGTGTGGTGTGTTGGTGGGGTGTTTTTGTTTGGTGTGTTTGGTGTGTTGCTTTTTTTTTTGTGTGTGTTGGTGGTTTTGTGTTGTGGTGAGTCGTGGGGTTTTGTGTGGTGTGTGTTTTGTGTGGGGTTTTTATTTGCGGGGGTGTGTGGTGTGTTAGTGTGGTTTGATGGTGTGTTTTGTGTTGGTGGTGTGTGTTGTTGTTGTGTGTGTTTTGTGTGTGTGTGTGTGTGTGTGGTGTGTGTGTGTGTGTGTGTGTTTGGTGTGTGTGTGGTGTGTGTGTGTGGTGTGTGTGTGGTGTGTGTGTGTGTGTGTGTGTGTGTGGTGTGTGTGTGGGTTGTGTGTGTGTGTTTTTTTTGTGTGATGTGGGTGGTTGTGGTGTGTGTGGGTGTGTGTGTGTGGTGTGTGTGTGTGGTGTGTGTGTGTGATGTGTGTGATGTGTGTGATGTGTGTGATGTGTGTGTGTGGTGTGTGTGTGTGTGTTTTTTGGGTTGTTGGTGTTGTGTTGTTGTGTGTTGGTGTGTGTGTGTGGTGTGTGTGTGTGGTGTGTGTGTGTATTTGTTTGTTTTTTAGATGTCGTGTTGGTTTGTGTGGTGTGTGTGTGTGGTGTGTGTGTGTGGTGTGTGTGTGTGGTGTGTGTGTGTGGTGTGTGGGGGGTTGGTTTGGGGTGTTTGTGTTGTGGCGTTTTTGGTGGTCTTTTTGTGGGTTGTGTGTGTGGTGTTTGTGTGTTGTTTGTTTATTTGTGTGTTTATGTGTGTGTGTGTGTGTGTGTGTATGTGGTGTGTGTGTGTGGTGTGTGTGTGTTTGTGTGTGTGTGGTGTTGGGTGTGGTTTGTTGTTGTGTTTTTGTGTGTTTGTGTGGTGTGTTGTGGTTTGGTTTGTTAGTTTGTTGTGATATTTATTTTGGTTTTTGTTTGGTGTGTTGTGGTGGTGAGGTGTAGTTTGTGGAGGGTTGGTAGTGGGTGGTGTGGTGGGTGTTTTTGGTGTGTGGGGTGTGTGTGTGTTGTGTGTGTGTGTGGTGTGTGTGTGTGTGTGTGTGTGGTGTGATGTGTGTGATGTGTGTGTGTGGTGTGTGTGGTGTTTTGTGTGTGTGTGTGTGTTTGTGGTGTGTGTGTGTGGTGTGTGATGTGTGGTGTGTGTGTGTGTGGTGCTTGATTGTGGGTGTTTGGTTGTGTTGTGGGTGTTTTTGTGAGTGTTGTTTGTTTTTTTTTGTTTTTATTTATTTTTGTTTTATTGTTTTTTGTTATTGTTGGTTTTTTGTGGGTGTGGGTGTGTGTTGTGTTTTGGTGTTGGGTGTTTGGGTGGTGTCTGTGTGTTGTGTGTGTGTGTGGTGTGTGTGTGTGGTGTGTGTGGTTTTTTGGTGTTTGGGGGGTGTGTGTGAGGTTTGTGTGTTGGGTGTGTGTGGGGGGTGTGGGTGGTGTGTTTGTGGTGTGTGTGTGTGTGTGTGTGTGTGTGTGTGTGTGTGTGGTGTGTGTGTGTGGTGTGTGTGTGTGTGTGTGTGTGGGTGGTGTGTGTGTGGTGTGTGTGTGTGTGTGGTGTGTGTGTTGTGTGTGTGGTGTGTTTTTGTTTTTTGTGTGTGGGGTGTTTTTGTTGTTTGTGTGTGTGTGTTTGTGTGTTGTTGTTGATTGTTGGGTGAGTTTTTCGGTTTTCTTTGTGTTGAGTGTGAGGTGTTTGTCGGTTTGTGGTGTTTGTTTGTGTGTTGTGTGTGTGTGGTCTGTGGTGTGTTGTTTGGGTTTGGTGTTGTGAGTGTTGGTTGTGATGGGGTTTGGTGTGTGAGGGTTTTGTGAGTGGTGTGTGTGTGTGTGGGGTTTGTGTGTGGTGTGTGTGGGTGTGTGTGTGTGGTGTGTGTGGGTGGTGTGTGTGTTTTGTGTCTGTGTATGGTGTGTGTGTGTGGTGTGTGTGTGTTTGTGTAAAGGGTAAAGGGTAGTGTAATTTAGTTGCGGTGTTAGCCGTAACTACGACAGCTGTTTTTATTCAGGGAATCTTGAATCTTTGAGCATTGCAACATATGAGGGGAAGTTCTGAGGTAGGTAACGCATTATAGCATTCAAGTGCTAAAGGCTGTTTTAACAACAATTAATATAACAAATAAAAGGGATATGTTCATGTACTTGCATTCTTTTTTAAGGAGAAAATCAGCCTTTTTTTTTTTTTTTTTCTTTTTTTTTTTTTTTTTTTTACTGTGGAAACAAAGAATTTCTGGGTTTTAATGTTCTCAGGGCACGATTTAGTCCAAAATAATGTTTCGTTGATCTAGATCTAAAATTTACAGACGTGTTCTATTTGAACGACTAGTGATTCAGGTATGCCCAACATTTATTACATGACTGAAATAGTAAAGATTCATGGCAGGACTAATAAAAATTCACGAAAACATAGCAAAACCTGTAACCTTGGCAAGCCCGTTTTAACGTTTCAGTACAGGGACCTTTCCCACTGACAAGCTGAATCAAAGCAAGATTCAGAATTACTAGTGGAGCAAAAAAGTTTATATAACTTTTTTTTTTAATTTGATTGATAAATTACATGCCGAGGAGTAGTAAAATTTATGAACACACATGTAAAAACACAACCTTGCTTTTCAGCAAGAAGAAGAAGCAAGATTGTAGGATTCTAGATCTAGATCATAACGCACGACCCCAAATGTTTTAACACATCATTCTTATGATCTAGAAAGTAAATGGAACTGCTTGTTTTACAATCCAGATTGTAAATTTGCAATCTTATTTGAGACTTTTTCCGTAGTAATTTGGATTTTTGATTGACAATAAAAATTGTAAAATTGTGCTTTCCGTGACAATTTCGATGGTCATATTTGTTCTAAAATCCGAATAGTAATTTGGATAAGTAAAACAAGAATCGAGGTTGAGGACAAAATTCACGATAGACATTGCAAAACCAGCAACAAAAAAAAATTCGCTATTGATTATGATAAAACCTTTAGAACTTGTTATATTTAAAAATATGCTCCATATATGGGTAAAATGGTTTCAGTGTTAAAATGTATATAGGATAAGATCAGTGGCTATATCAATAACATTGTGATAGTTTTGAGATTTGTGCCATTTTTACTATTCAAATGATATTCCATTTGACTGCAGCAAAATTGATACTCTTCAATCTAGGTTGAAATTTTTTTTGTTTTCGGTGATGAATCCTCAAATCAAGATTGGGATTACAGATTGCTACGAAAACATACTTTTGTACTGCAGAAAATGCCTCAGAACGTAACCAAATAATACGCCTTTTCTGGTGACATTGTTGATTGTTGATCAACAATTTGTTTTGGCAAGACTTTGTTGACTTAAATTTGTGTTCTAACGACCAATAGAGATTCTGTTGATCGATATTGTGGGTGAAAATTACCCACAATTGAAATCTTGCTTCTCAGACTTGTTGGTGAAATTTAAGCTGGAAATTTTAGGGATTGATATCACGAGGAAAAATTTTTTTGTTCTTACAATTTTAGAAAAAAATATTAATTTTCACTAAAGATTCTTATATCTATTGTTGACTTGATCGGGTGACTTTGGGAAAAAGGGACGTAGGAGGGGGCTAGCTGCGCTCCAATTTTTTGTCTCTTAGAAAGGGCACTAGAACTTTTTATTTCCGATCAAATGAGCCCTATCCCGATCATCACGGATCAGTGGTTTGATACAATCACCCCGGAAAAACAAAAAAACAAACAAACAATAAATATTCTCCTTCTTGCAAAAAATTCAAGATTCCACATTTTTGTTTATCACATGAATTTTGGGGGGTAATTCCCCCCTATTTGAAAAATTGGGCAAGTTTTCTTGGGTTCGTAACTTTTGATGAGTGACATAAAAATTGATGAATTTTATATAGTTAGAATAAGCATCAAAACTTGATTCTTTTGATGTATCTATTGTTATCAAGACTATATTTCTTAGAGTTTGGTTACTATTAGGCCGTATTGCTCCTTCCTTACAGTTCGTTACCACGAACTATTTGATAGTTAAACAATGTACAATTGATTTTGAAAATATTGACGTTTATTTCCAACAATAATAAAAAATTTGTTTTCTTGTGACAATTATTGTTGAACCACAATCGTTGATAAACAAATGTATTCTCACAATTGTTGGTCAACATTGTTTAGCAATAATTTGTTTTCTAGAAAAAACCTAAAGGCCGTTGGTCAGTTTTTAATCCTTTTGCTCCATACATTTCTAGATGTCTCTGTTGAGATGATATGCTCTGTATCTTCATTGACGTTGACCATTTTCATAACAAGATAAAGATTGTCATGAACTAAAACAAAAAAAAACTGGAAAAATATATTGCTAAGCTACAAGCAGAGGCAAAACTTAAGAGAACAATCAAACTTGCAAAAGAAGAGGCTTGCAAAAACTTTCTCTGGTCAGTGTCCCACAAAACGCAAGAGTCAAAGATTTCTAGACAAGATCTGTGGCAAATCCTCTACACAAAACCCCTTCCATTACCAGCTAACTCTAAATGGTCAGCAGCTGGAAACCAACGAAGAAAAAGCTAAATTTTTAGCAGATTTTTTTTAGAAGAAATTCAAAAACAACCCTCATAATCCACCTCAGATCAGCCTAACACCCCATTTTGACTTGCCTGGGTCCCAGTATCTACTCCAAGATTTTACAATGATTGAGCTGAATAAAGAAATCAATTCAATCAAACCCAAAACATCTTGCAGCCATGACCAGATACATCCATCTATTCTCCAATACCTTCAAATATAGTTTAAATGAGTGCTCTTATCTCTCTTCAACAACGCGAGGAGCAATTGTATCTTCCCGTCTGCTTGGAAAACATCACTCATCATCCCTACATTAAAACACAACAAAACCAATGAGGACTCCAATTGCTTCAAACTCATTATGATTACCCCAGCTCTGGGAAAATTATATGAGAAGATAATTCACTCCCAATTGTATTGGTTTGCTGAGTCTAACCACCTCATCCCACATACCCAAACAGCATTTAGGAAATATCATTTTTCCATTGATGCATTTGTTTGCCTAACCAATGCCATATCTGACTGTCTGAAAGACAACTAAATCCTAGTTGCAGCCTTTTTAGACTTCCAAAACGCATATGATAATATCCAACATCCACTCCTACTGCAAAAATTATCAAAAATGGGTTTTCCAATACCTGTAGTGAATTTCTTTAAAAGTTACCTATCCGAATGCTCTTTTGTTCCCCAAGTAAATTCCTTCATCTCTTCTAAAAAGTCTGTCTCCAAAGGCCTTCCCCAAGGGGCTGTCCTCAGCTGTCTCCTGTTTTCACTATATTTATGGGATCTTAACCTACCCCAAACAAACATTCAGTTTGCAGATGATATAGTCCTATGGTCTACCTCAAATGATTTTGAACCAGCCCAATCCAAGTTACAAAAGTTGCTTTATGCCTTTGAATGTTTTTCCAACAATTCATGCCTACCCACCGCCCTATCAAAATCAGCTATAGTACAGTTTCATAATAAGAGAAATCCCCAATCTGCCCTACTCATCCTAAATGGTGTTGTCATCCAAGAGCAACAACACATCAAATATCTTGGCCTCACTCTAGATCAAAAACTAACCTTCAGGCTCCGCATTGAAAACGTGAGAATAAAATGCCTCAGAAAAATGCGTATCTTACAAAGGCTACTCAATACGCCTTGGGGTTGCCATGAATAAATTCTAACAAATTTCTGTAAGACTTATATTAGATCTCAGATTGATTATGGACTAATTGTATATGGCTCATGCTCAAATACGCTACTATGCAGTCTGGAGACTGTCCAGAATACTATGATCCGTGCTATACGTGGCCTCAGGAAACACACCAAAACCAACTTCCTCCTCAGTAAAAGTAGTCTCACATCTATTCCCATGCGTAGAGACATCCTACTTGCCCGCTACTTTACAAAAATTTAAGGTAACAGTTCCCATAGATTACATGACTGGCTAAAAAACCCTGGAGCTTTTAGGGGCCTTGCACGGGAATTTGCAACCACCCAAATGACCTACCCCATACCTTCATCTTCTTTATTGCAAATATACCCCCGGATACCTTCTTGGGCTAACCACTACCCAGAAGTGAACCTTCTGTTTGTGCCAGCTATTAAAGCAGACCTTTCCCTTGTCTATGTAAAATCATCATTTCATGAATTTGAGTCTCAGAGATATATCCACCACCTCCCAATTTTTGTGGATGGCTCAAAAACAGATTCCAGGACTGCTTGTGGAGTCCACTTCCCATCTTTAGGTATAGCAGCTGCTGAAAGGCTCCAAAATGATGTGAGTATCATGACAGCTGAAATAGCTGCCATCAACATTGCATTGGAAACCATTATAAAGATGCCAAGCCCCCCAAGAAACTCCCCTCTTATAATTTATTCAGACTCAAAATCAGTCCTTGCCTCAATATCACCAGAACATTCAGACTACCCAGACTATGATACCTCCACCACTCTTGTACTATTTAACCAACTACTTAAACAAGGTATATCCACAAAATTCCAGTACATCCCAAGTCACATGGGAATAAAAGGGAACCACAAGGCAGATGAAATAGCTTAATCTGCCCTTCAGCTTGAAATAATTTCTGGAAGACCTATCCCAGTAAGAGATGCAAACCATTGGCACCTAAAAATTTACCTAGCAAACCAATGTCCATCAAAACTTTCTCCATTTACATCACGGAAAGACTCAAAGATGTACCACAGAATACGATCAAATGCTACTGGCCTTAACAGCCAGACTTATCACTATCAAAACACAACCATTCCAACAGTAATGAGCCCTCTTTGCCGCCTATGTCAAACCTATGATGAGACCATCAACCATGTTCTTTTTGGTTGCCCTGTGGCAACTCTCAACCATAAAAAAGAATGGCTAACTTATTATTCTATGTTCAAGCTCCTCAAGCTAACCCCTAATATTGACCAACTAGCACAAAGGAGACACTCTTCAACTGATGATGCTGAATTGTTCAAAGCTGTCTTTAACTGCCTATATATAGGTGGTTTCATCAATGATATATAAAGCCTATTATTGAACAATAATAGTATCATATGTATATTTGATTTCCCAGGACACCCCTGACATAATCAGACAATACGAAAAAGGTTAAATGGATTCATCCGAAGCCTATAATTGAAGAAGAAGAAGAAGAAGAAGAAAAAATAAACTGGAATATTACGGTCTGATTAACAGTATTTCAGTTAAAGGTACCATACCCTTAACGTTAAATTTATATAGTAATCAGTTTACTTCTTATTGTATTATGTTTCTCAAGTTGTAGCCTTGGAAACCAGAATTTGGCCTACAGGCTATTCTTTGTAGGCTAACACACATTTAGGTGACTTTGAGCATCCACCTCCCATTTTCTTATCATGAAATTGAAAATAAAACAGATATGAGTTACTTCTGACAGTCTTTGGCTAATTCTGTACTCAAGCCTAGTTTGGATGCTTCTGGAGTTAGGTGAGATAAACTAATCCAGGACCTCTGATAGCAGTGAAAATCACTTCTTGTCTTTTGTGATCAGGGTTACCACTCGGCCAGTTTTTTTGGTGCCACTTTGGGTGGCAAAATAGTGTCAATTTTGTATAAAAAGTGTCATTTTCCAAGAATTTGCGGCTCGCGACGCTCGCGCTCATTTCAGCAAGCTTTTTATATTGAAAATATTTGCCAATCCGCTTGGGATCATCCCCGCGTAGTTTCCCGCATCTTTAAATTCTCCAACATGAAATGTCGTATCTAATGCCATCTATCAACTATAAAAAAGAAATTTTGATTTTACTCAGTTGGTACTAATTTTCGGATTTGCGCAGCACTTCCACTCTTGTCAAATTTCCAGCCCCCCTCCTAAAAACCCGATACAACACAAATGGTGCTTACTGTATAAAATGGGAACTCGTCCCACAGAGTACTTTCTTCTCTTTTTTTTTCTGAGCAGTCTTTATTCTTAGCGTGAGAAAGGAACGGAAAAAGAAAAGAGGAAAAACCTTCAGTTTTTTTTCTTTTGAGAAAACGGAAAAAAAGGACAGCAATACTCATCTACATTTAGAGTTTTTCATCCAGTTTTTCCATAAAATGGACTATCTGGATTATTACAGTGCATTCAGGTGCTTAACACTTTTCTTTTCTCCGAAAATGCTGAAGAGAATGCCACGAGCATAGATAGTAGCTATTGATGACCCTATGATAAACACAACTAATAGTGGTTCAGACTCTAACTCTTCCAAATAATTTATTTGGCAAAACCTAGTGAAAAAACATTAAGACAGCTATATCATCTAATATGTTTATCACAACCTGAAAAGAATAAGCTTCATGAGAACTCTCGCAACTCCAAGTAAATTTTTCTTTAAGATATCTCCAGGGACTAGGGTATAGGAACAGTCAACTAGCATTTTAAGTATCAATATGAAAGCACCTTTATAATAAAAAACGAGCATTTAGTGTATCAGCGAAAGTACATTTACAATAAAAAATTAGTGCGAATGAAATAAATAAAATGAGGAAGTGCGTTCAAATTCAATTTATGTAGTGATGTGCCAAAAATTTAAGTAAGAAAAAAAAAGTGAAATTATATTATGATTTTGCTAAAGATTGCATAGGATTTAAGATAATGGAAGTTTTGGCATCAATTTTTTTTTTAGAATGATGGTTATGTATGAATATTCATTTGTCCATTGCCAAGAGTTCAAAGAAAAAATATGAAAAATATTAACGGAAATGTTAGAGCGCATTTTTGCGTCACTGATCCAGTCACTAGATATTCTTGTGGAACACCAGTGAGCTCAGTGGATGTTTTTGCGTAGCTGAGTCGTTGTGTGATATCACCAGTGAGCTCTTCAGTCACTGGGCTTCAAGAGCTCCAGTCACGGAAATCGATGTCAAGATGCGCAAAATTGAGCAGTCACTGGCCCAGTGACTGGTTAACATAGTAACAGCTATTAACATAGTGGCGCAAAAATACACTCTTAGCTTTTCTTCTTTGAATTGTAGTCCGCCCTCAGCTAATAAAACATAAAAATTGAATTCGGACCCACTCAAGAATTGCAAACTGCTTGACTGACTTATCGTTTATGAACCTACAAATTATTGCAACAACACAAAATAGTTGAACTAAACGACTGAAGGCTTCTCCACCACATTGCAGTTAAATGTCTATCTCTGTCCTCTTCATTGCCAAGTATTTCGTACCGAAGATCACTGGATGATCTTCGCTTATCAGTGATAAGAATATAAAAATTTCTCACGCACAGGTAGAGACAAACACGTTTATGTTTTTCACCGCACAGAAAGATTCTTGCATCCAATAATTGCCGAGCGCGGAGTTAAGATAAGATTCTTAACTGACAGAAAAAGGATATCAATGCATATCTATATTGACAGTTTTCCTTCCGGTTTTTTGTCTGAAAAAATTCTTTTTTTGTAAAATAGTGCTACTTAGCAAAAAAAATGCCGCTTTTGCTAAAAAGTGTCCTAATAGTGTCAGGTGTCCCAAAAAGTGCCATTTAAAAAAAAAGTGTCAAAAGTGACACTAAAGTGTCACCGGTGGCAACCCTGTTTGTGATAGTTACTGTATTTGCTGGTGCAGCGCTAGTGTTTGGTGCTGCTACAGTTGCAAGTTTTGTTCACCTTAGATATCGTTGTGGACAGTTTTTTCAAATTCACAGGGAGAAGTGTGAATGGCTAATTTACATCAAAGGACTAAAGAGTTTTAGCATTGAAAGTAGAGATGATTGGGCTAAAGTACCGTCGTCTTTTTTTTTTTTGTGTGGAGAAGTCCAAGATTATCGGCTTAGACTGTGAGTGGGTGTCCGGAGATATCAAAGAGCTAGTTGCGTTAATGCAAATTTCGTCGTATTCTGGAGAATGTCTTCTAGTTCGTCTCTGCAAATTTAAAAAAATTATATAATCCAGAATCCTTTGATGTAAACTATCCTAATAGCCACTTCGACGAATAGATTAGGCTAATTTAACTGTTTTTCCAAAAATGCACACACTGCATCTGTGTGGATGATAAAAGGGATCACTCCTCTTTAATTTATGCAAAAGTGTTCACGCTTGTGATGAAAAGATACAGTAAATACATAAAAGTAATTTAACGATTTTGGAGGACAATTAGCACTAAGTCGCAGATGCTAATAAAATCATAAATTGCTCCGGGTGAAGAAGAAATCATGATCGGACTTGCAATATGCATGGCATACAATAAGCATATTTAGAGGTACGAACAACCCGGTGGAACCAGTTTATTTCAACTCTAGTTTCAGGTTTGATTACAAAAAGCGTGGGACTGCACGACGCCAAAAGAATCCTTAAATTACTCCAGATATTGGATATCAGGTCCGGTCTGTTAGTGACTTTTTAAATGAAAAACAATTTAAATTGACAAATAACAAAGTTCTAGTCAGCAACAGAAACATAAGAACTGTGTTTTTTGCAGAACAAAATAAAATGTATAATTTGACGAAAACTGATTTCGTCAGCATTAGAAGCATTTGTTTCACTAGTTTTCCGAAGCAGCAGAAATTTCAAATTTTCTTCTAGTAAATACCCTATTTTTTAAAAATAAATATGGTCTCGACGTAAAACATTTGTCTCAAATATAACATTTAACTTATGCTTCTGATCCTAAATGTATACTTCACTATTTTCACATTAGCGCCACCACTCAAGCCACTCTAGAAGAAAGTAAAACCTTACTCTGAAGGCCTTTCTTTTCAATGTCAAGCGCCAGGATATGTCAGGGAAACAAATATGGCAACATTGTACAAAATGATTTGGTTATTGATTAGCCGTTAAAACAGTATCAAGAGGCAAAAGCTCAGAGATTTACCCACACTACCAGTAACAATGATGAGACGCCACTACATGTGGCATTTTATTTATTTGCTTCCTAAATGTATGAAAAGGTTGAAACTCACTTTAAAAGTCTTCAAAGAACGCCATAACAACTTCTGTGACATTTTTATAAATTATCTTGCCTACAGATTTCCAGAACGGATTTGCCCTTGCTATGGCCCCAATTGAAACCATTAGTTTTAGCCAGTGGTCCTTAAAACTTGGATGTGGGTTTGTCCGACCTTTATTTTAAATATTTATTTTCTTTTATTGACTAGAATCGTATGCATATCGAACGTCACATCATCCTGCATACGGGGCTAGGCTTTTATCCCCCCGGATAGTACCCACCCCCACCCCCCGTGGAAAATACCCACCCACCCCTGCGGCTGGTTCATCTCTAATCACTTTCGATTAATAAAAAAGGACCAGAACTCTTAATTTCTGATCGAACGAGCATCCTCCAAATTTTCTACGACCATGAGGCAGAGGTGGGGATGAGGAAGGGGCATTCTCACTCCTATACCGAATAAACTCTACTAATTTTTGGGTTAAATGTTACTCTTTACTTCCATAATAACAAAGTAGGCCAGAAATATTACAAAAAATCAAGAGGGATTAAATATCAATTTCACATTTTTGATACGTTTTTTAATTTTTTTTTGTACCAGCCCACCCACAACACCCTCCCCACCCCTGGCTGAAAAAACAAACAAAAGTCCTGGATACGGCCCTGGGGATTATACATCAATTTCTGCCTCCACCCTCCCTTCGTCTCTCCCTTAGAACTAATTCTGTATTTATCTGTGGGTTCAATGAGAGTTAGGATGTTTTTAGCATTAAAATGCGCCCTTTGATATTTCTCCCTCCCTCCCTCCCTCTCACAGAAATAGAAAAACATTCTGCATAAAATGCAATTTAATAGCTATAGATGACCTGAAAAAAATCATCTGATATTCTTTAGAAGATTTAGCTGTTTTGTTCCAATGTTAGTTTCACATGTAGAATTAACTAATGACGTTTCTGATTGAAAGAACCTTATCAAGTTAGCGCTGACATATGAATTGTTTGCACTATTTGAAATTTGCCTCGCCTGTTTGTTCTTCCTTCGCCAATAGTCTGTATGTAGCAATATGTATATTTCTTTCTTCTTCTTTGTTCCATTTTAATATGCATAATTCGCAATTTTTTATTTGTAGATTTGGGTTGTATTAAAGGAAACCCCATTTGCTATTATGGGCCCAACAGGCCTTTCTAACTTCCTCGGCCGTCGGGGAGAGGAGGACTCAGGCTCCATTACCTGAATACACTATTGTATATCCTAAATAACGGTTGAAATAATAAGTACACCTTTTTCAATCGAAAACAGAGTAGATTCTACACAAGCTTTCCAACTAAATATTTTTTTTTTTTTTTTTTTTTTTTAGTGAATCTTTGGGAATGCCGACATTTTAAGTTAAAACTAATTCATTTTTGTTTTAACTGAGTGAAATTCTTAAATTTTATCCTTCGGTGGCCATCTTTTGCAAATTTAAAATGTTTCCCAAAATCTTAAAATTTTGGACAATTATAGAGTTCAGCTTAAACCTAGGCTTTCTAGGGGCCCACCTTCACGAGGATGAAAGTTGAACTCACGTTACCCTTCCATCCTCATGAAAACAACCATTTCTTCAACAAAAGGTAGATTTGTCCATCCAGTTCTACTCTGGCCGTAAGGCAGAGTTGAACTAACGCACTTTATCAAGTTCAACAAGTGATTGATTAGAGGAGGATAGCAGCACAAACATACTTTCATTAAACAAATGCTTGTTGTTAATATGACCTCCATGCTTCCACTTTAGCAGTTTCTGTTTCATGTTTTGCAGCCAGACCAAAATCTCCAATTTTCACATCCATTGAGTCTGATAGGAACATGTTTCCAAACTTGAGATCCCTGTGAATAATTCCAGCTGCGTGGATGTATCGAAGACCTTCCAACAACTGCCGGAGATAGTAGCGCACTTCCGATTCCAGCAACGTCTGCCTGTGCTTCATCACGTGAACTAAACTCTGAAAATAATTAGAATATTGTTTAAAATATTAAACAGGATATAAGATTTAGAAATAATTAGCTATGGCAATCAAACCGATAACTTTTTACTGGTTAAACAATGGGCATGAATTGAAGATTAGAGGACTAAAACAATAGGTCCAGACGAAGAAGTCTGGAAGTTAAAACCGTAGCTGGCACAAAAAGAAAAAAAAAATAGGGCTTTCTTGGAGCATCACGGGAATACAAACCTCAACTAGGGAGGCGGGGGGTATAAACAAAGATAATATTCTCGCATGATTATTATTTATTATTAATTGCATAGTAAAAGCCAATATATTAGTGGAAGTTGCGGCATGGTAAAATGTTGTTTTTAATTTGCTAGACATTAGAAAATGATTCCTTTGATACAATGATTCCAAAATACAAAATATTTCTTTAATAATATCTGCGCATGATTTAGCTTTCTGTTTATTGAAAGAGCAAAACCTGGTAATCATTACTTACCAAGCTTACTGCTCTGAAATTATAGTGATATTTAACAATGAACATTATAGTGTATTACTGATTCAACGCACAAGTAAAGGTTCATAAAAAAAAACTTTCTAATAGATTCAATTTTTTGGCAACAAGATCCAGGAGTGCAATTTTTGACTTGACCAATGTTCCAGAGAACTGTCATCATTTATAGATAGATCTTTCATCACAAGAATGCTAGCACTAAATTGAACAGAAGTTGAGTGGAAACAGTTTTCAAGGGCTGAATCTTTTTCACAAAAAAAGTTTTTTTTTACAGTCAAGTTTAGATTTCCGGCAACAACCTGGAGTTCATTAGCTGATTTATCTGCAGTAACCAAAAGCTTTATTGGATGATTCGATAAAGATACTTTTCGATAAATTCTTAATCGCTGCTGTACTCAATCTTTGCTTAGGAACATAGTGACTTAGCATGAATTCAAATGTTTTGTGCCTAAAAAGTTCCAAATACTTCACAGTCACGCAACTCAGAAGTCCGAAAAAGTGACAGGCATGAAGCTCTGTTATGGCGCTCTAGATTCTTAGTGAAGAACAGTAGAGCAACATGGATTACAAATTATAATTTTGCATGGAAAATGAAAGACAACGCTTGCATCTTGGGTTAAGATGCACGATGCGAAAATCATGCATGCAATCGAACCATACCTCTGAGACACAGAAACAACTAAAATAAGAACAATTGAATGAATAATTATAAGAAGTTTAAGCTAAACTTAATCGTGCGCAAATATTTTTTTTATGAAAAGAGTGATCCAATCGCTAGAAATAGTGGTAAATTAATACATATTCACATAATTTAGCTAGGAAGAAAGTGAATACATCACTTGTTGCCTTTTTATGGTCTTTCCAAATTCCAAAAATCGCTTCTGGTGTAAATTCCAAATGAGCCCTTAATGGGACCCCAAATGGTAAATTTTTACCTTGTCTATAAATCAGTGGCGGATCCAGGGGAGGGGTGCGGGGGGCGCGCGCCCCCTAGCGTAATCTGAAGTAGTGTAATTTACTTAATTAACTCAAGTTTGCGTTAACTAAACTTGCTCCTAACGCAAGTTTATCGGATCAATCTATTTTGCCCCCCCCCCAATTTTTTTTTTTGATCAACCTATTTTGCGCCCCCTTCCTAAAAAAATCATGGATCCGCCCCTGCTATAAATCATAGACTATGACGTAAAGTTAAAAATTTTCTAGATATAAAATTAGCCTTTAAGCAACTCTATGATGTTTAAGCGCCCTGTTAGCGACAAAGAAAAAAAGAACAAAAAAAAGATGACGCATCAGTGCTACCCATGCAAAAACGTGATTTTCTTTGTTCTAGGTGGGGACTGTAAGGTTCCTATTTAGAATTTTCGACAATGGGGATTCCAATGGTGTATTTTTATTTTGCTGACGCCTTTTTTGAGGTATTTCAGGCTGTTTTTCAAAATTCCCGCAAATTTGTTTTCAAAATAACATTTGACTATTAAGACTAATGAAATTGATAATTACTATTCCTACATCAGCTGCATATGGCAATTTTTTCTCACAAGAGTGTTCTAGAAAAACATTTTCAAACTTTTGGTTACTATGGGTTATTTTGAGCCCCTTTAAGGGGTTAAAATTGAATTTGTCCCAGAAGCAATTATCGAATTTTAAAAGAGCATTAAAAAAGGCATCAAGTAATGTATTCACTTTCTTCCTACCTGAATTATGTGAATATGCATAAATTTACCGAAATAGTTACAAAGCGGTCCCCCTTAGTGTGGATCCTCACTTGGAGCACTTAAGTTGCAAAAATAGTTCCTAAAGTTCGGTGAGGGATTGTTTGCTGTTATTTAATCTCCTTCTTGTACTTTTCAACACCGTTTCAATCACTAAATTAGTGTAGTTCATGAAGAATATTTTCAAACAGAAAGCTTACAAATAATGTGGAATATCGAAGATGCCTGGGCAGGGCCGGATTTAAGGGTTTGACACTTCTAGGTACAAGTGTTTTTGCTGCTCCATTTTTGCGTGATTTTCGGGGAAATCGTTGAAAATTCGGGGTTAGCGGAAGCACTGAACAGAACGCAACTGATGAGCCAAAAGTAGTGAAAGAGAGAGGTGATACCAAACCCTCAGCTGCCATTCTTGGGAGACATATGATAGTTTTATAAGTGACCACAGAATTCCTGTGTTGTTTAAAATCATTATTCTGTAAATAGGCGGTGTGGCAGCGGAGTGCACCTGCAACTTTGACGATAAATCACATCAGTCCAGTTTTTGTTAAGAAAAAAATCCCTCAGTGATAATTTATTGCGCCCCTGAGCCCGGGCTTAGTGGGCCTATTGGTAAATCCGAGCCTGTGCCTGGGTTAGGAGTAAAATTCTCTCAGGCAGCAGCTTCTTCTGACCCCTGACAGCAGCCACCGAAGCTGCAAAAACGCTCGCAAACAACTAAGCGCAGTAGCTCTTTTTTGTGAGCCTTACAGGTAGCAGTCCGTATCAAAGGGAACGGCTAACAAAAATGTAAATGCCTCTCATGCTGATTTTATAAAACAGCACCAAAGAAATTTAGCCCCCTTTAATAACATAACATTTAAAACGAAAATCGAGAGAAAATTAATATATATTAAACTGGGAATAAGCAGTAAAGAAAATAGTTACTTTGTCCTTTTATGCACAGCATCTACATTGAATATACTTTATTCAAATACAAGTATTTATACATCGCAGACAGGGCCTTAAACAGGGGGGAGGGGTGGTTACCCAGTTTGAATCCCCACCCCACCCGAAACTTCCGTCCGACTCGTAAAAAAAGAAACGAAAATGCATGTAAACAAATTTTTGATGCGTTTTGATTTTTTTTTTCTGTAACCCTCCCTCCTCCCCCCCCCTCGTCCGAGCAAAAATACTGGATACGGCCTTGATTGTGGGTATAGGAAGCTCTTGTCAATATATACTAAAATATGAACTGTGTCGTTTTATCGAGGCAAAAAGATGATTGACTGTAGAAGTTTCTTCTTTTGTTAAAAGGGTCTTCCAGTAGATTTTTCTCTCCCAGGATCAACAACCTTGGCAGGCAGAAATGTTGCAACATTAGGTTGAAATTCATTTTACTCGCAATGCAGATATTCACTGGGTTCTTTCTAGACCAACGCTTAGAAACACTCCGGAAATCTTATCCTTCGCCAGTAGGGCCTATGCACACGTGTTTTTTTTTGCATATGTATCGCTGAACCTGCTGATTGAACAAGAAAATAATACTTTTCAAAAGAGAAGAATAGAGACAGTCTATTCATTGACTCGTCAATCAGCAAGGAATCTTATCAGACAGGGGATGAACAGAAAATGTTGCCACTTTTGAATAGAGGAAGGCGTAGTTTGCTTTGAGCAAGATCAGGGCATAAATTGACTGACAGAATATATCCACCCATGGAAGGGACGCTTCTTCAATACTAAGGGTGACCCGACAACACAATAGCGTAGTTAGGTCGATACCTCCCAACATGTTTCCAGGTCGATACCTCTTCGAATCTCATAATGAATTATTAGTATAGCCCATTTAGTTTCAGCTACAAATATTGTCGCTGAAGTAATGCTTAATATGTGCATTATTAGGTAGTTCAATAGAAATGATTTTTTCAATCCTTTCTAATACAACCTACAAAACCTTTGCGTGCAGCCAATGGGATGCGTGCATCTTTAATTCGATACCTCTACCATAGACAAATCCTTGTGAAATACCATGGTTTGTATGAACATTTGGGTTTGAAAATGTACTCCTATCAAAATTCTCTGTACTTTATTCCCCGTTTCTCCTCCAATTGTTGGGTTGTAAGCAGTTTTGTAATAAATATAAGGAGAGACGTTACTATTGGCTTGTGACGAATGTTGCAAAATGAAACCATAATTTTGAAGTGCCCTTCTAGTCTAAAATCGGTAACCAAACAGTTCGTGGTAACGAACTGTAAGTAAGGAGTGACCCAGCTCAATGGCAGCCAAAACTCTAAAAAACGGAATTTTGATACCAATAGATACATCAAAAGAATCAGATTTTAATTCTAATTTCAAATATATAAGTTTCATCAAGTTTAATTTTACCTATCAAAAGTTACGCGCCTGAGAAAATTTGGCTGATTTTCGAAAAAAGGGGGAAAGACCCCCTAAAAGTTATATAACCTTAATCAAAGTCACACGATCATATTCAGCGTATCAGAGAACCCTACTGTAGAGGTTTCAAGCACCTATCTACAAAAATGTGGAATTTTCCATTTTTTGCCAGAAGAAAGATCACGGATGCGTGTTTATTTGTTTTTTTGTTTTTTTGTTTTTTTTGTTTTTTTTCTTTTCCCCAGGGGTGATCATATCGACCCAGTGGTCCTAGAATATCGTGGGAGGACTCATTGGAACGGAAATGAAAAGTTCTAGCGCCGTTTTTAAGTGACCAAAAAAAATGGAGGACAACTAGACCCCCTCCCACGCTCATTTTTTCCCAAAGTCACCCGATGAAAATTTTGAGATAGCCATTTTGTTCAGCACGGTCGAAAATATTATAACTATGTCTTTTAGGATGACTTAATCCCTCGAAGCCCCCAGGAGGAGGGCTGAAAGTTATGAACTTTACCCATTGTTAACATATATAGTATCGGTTATTGGGACCTGGCTCAATTCTAACCGAAACTCTAGAAAACGGTATTTTGATACAAATAGATACATCAAAAGAATCGAATTTTAATGCTGATTTCAAATATATAAGTTTCATCAAGTTTAATCCTACTCATCAAAAATTAGGCGCCTGAGAAAATTTGGCTGATTTTTGAAAAAAGGAGAAAAGACCCTCTAAAAGTTATAGAACCTTAATGAAAATCAAACCTTCATATTCCGCGTATCATAGAACCCTACTGTAGAGGTTTCAAGATCCTATCTACAAAAATGTGGAATTTTGCATTTTTTGCCAGAAGAAAGATCTGTTTTTTTTTGCCTTTTTCCCCAGGGGTGATCGTATCGACCCAGTGGTCCTAGAATATCGTGGGAGGGCTCACTGGATTGGAAATTAAAATTTCTAGTGCCCTTTTTAAGTGACCAAAAAAAATGGAGGGCAACCCCCTCCCACGCTCATTTTTTTCCCAAAGTCACCTGATCAAAATTTTGAGATATCCATTTGGTTCAACACAGTCGAAATTTCTGGAAATTAGGTCTTTTAGGTTGATAATCCCCTCAGAGCCCTTAGTGCAAGGGTCGTAAGTTATGCCCTGTGGGCATATAAGGTTTATATAGAAATTTGTTGTAGAAATTTCAAAAAGGGCTCATTTGAGTGGAAATTGAGATTGTCCTTTTTAATAGTCGAAAGTGAGTGGAAAGTGAGTCGAAATTAGGTCAGAACATAATTTGCACTTTACTGAAAAAATGCAAATGAATGTGCATTGTCAGTTTAATATAAATATACTGATATTCAGTAATCAAAATGTTAATATTATTTGATTTATTACAGTTATAAAAGTAAAACCATTTATTTTTTTTCAGTAAAGTGCAAATTATGTTCTGGCCTTGGGAAGGCATAGGGGTTTAGAGCCCAACTTGTGTTAATTTCTGCTCGTTTTGAGTTTGACTCGGTTATTTATTGTAATTTCTGTTCATTTTGGGTTTCATTTATTTATCAATGCTGATTTGTGGTAGTTTCACAGTTGGAAGATTATTTACGAAAAATTAAGCAAGAAAAACGGGTTTTATTTTTATAAAGCAGTGCTTTATAAACTGCTTTATAAGAATTAAAACCTGTTTTTCTTGCATAATTTTTCGTAAATGGAAAAGCAGTGTGGTCTAAGAAATTATTTTGGTAGATTATTTGATTTTATTTTTGCTCATTTTTATTTAATGGAGTTCTTTACTTTTCTTTGAAAAACTTATTTTGTGGAAAAAGTTTTTTTTAATTAATTACAATAAATAACCAAGTCAAACTCGAAATGAGTAAAAATTAACATGAGTAGGGCTGGCCTTCTCGAGACTAGAACATAATTTACACTTTACTGAAAAAAAAACCTGACCCTGACCCTGGATTGTCAGTTTAGTATTAATATACTGGCATTTATTCCTTAAAGTCTGAATAATTTTATATTTCTTAAAGTCAAAAAGTGAAAACATTTAAAAAATATTTTATTTTCACTAAAGTGCAAATTATGTTCTGGTCTTGAGAAGGCGTGGGGGTTTTCAGTCCCATTCACGTTAATTTTGCTCGTTTTGAGTTTGACTCGGTTAGTCATTGTGATATCTGTTCGATAACATACCTATTTCTCAACCATAGTTGGATTCCTAGAAAATATTTACAAAACCAGAAAAAGTACACGCAGAAACGCATTTTATCCCTTTTACTAAAAAACTTTAAAAATGGAACGATGAAAAATACACGAGGTGCAAACATTGAATTATAAATTTTAGCCAGTGTTAGTTTTTCAAAAATACCTTTCACCCTCACTAGCAGGCCATGAGTTTCTCCAATACAGACGATACCACCAGCTCGCACGTAGCTTTAACTGTCGGGCCGAAACACAACCCAAGGTATTTAATGGATTCTATATTAAATATTTTCAGTGATCCCTCCCTAATTGAATGACGCTGGAAATCATTATCATTATAATTATACCCCGGCGCCGCGCCGATGAGGGAAGACCGGCGGCGGCGGGGCCAAAACAGCGCGCCACGCCGCGCCGCCGGCGCGATCAATGTTGACCGCAAACATTAATATTTTCATCAGTGTTTCTCAAATAACAACTTAAGTCTACAAAAGATTCAAGCCTATTCATGAGTTCAAAAATTCACAAGTCGCTGGATGGAACTGGTCTTCTTCGTTATTCATCAAGAGAAGTAGAAATCTGGTAGAAACGAAATGGCTGTGGCGTTTCAGAACCCTTGCATAATACGAGCAGTTGAAGTATCTATTAGCTATGCATTCTTAACATAAATAATTATCAAAATTAGTAGTTTTTTTCATCGAGCATAACTGCATATAAACTTCAAATACCGTATCACAAAATTCGTCAGTTATCTGGAAAAAACTTTGAATATAACTTTGAACTTAGAAGATTAATTTTTTCATAGTGCCCTTTGCCTATATCTATTTTGTCACCTTTAAAACAGTTGAAATGGGCGACTTTGATATTGATTTTTTTTTGTTTTTTTTGCTCTTTTGGATTACTAAGAAGCTGTCTTGTATTAAAAACTTGCTTTTAATAAGAATTTAAAAAAAATGCATTTTAAAGTTTTTTTTGGCTTCTTTATAGAATATGTCATGTAGGTTAAGGCTGAACTACTGCTTTTTTATTACTTTTGGTTGCTCCTTTGGATATTATTATTTTTTTTTGTTAGGGATTCATTCCAAATTATAAACTGATAAATACCTAATATCAGTCAAATTATAAACTGCATCTAAAAGGAGTAAATTTATCAAATTGAAAAATACATGATGAACACTTCACATGAGAACACTTCAATTACAATGACACAAAAAATACTTAATAGTTTATTCGCTATGAAGAAAAATAAAGTGCCAGCTATTTTCTTAGGTAAAAAATGAAAAGCTCATCCGTTTTAAGTGTAATTAAATGAAATAATATGCAGACTGAAGTAGCTCCAGGAAGATGTTGAAATGTTCATCCTAGTTCGTCACTTTTAATCCAAGAAAAATGTTAGGACACTTAGTATCAGTTATTGAGTTTAAGCTTTGATTTCCAAATACTCACAAGAATTATCAAATTTAAGAAAGTCACAACAATAAGTCACCTGTGGTCAAAATACTCAAAGACTCCTCTTTGATCCCCACCCAGACTCAAAGCTTCTGTTATGGTCATTTCCATGGAAATCTTCAAAGAGTTTCTTTTTAAAATAGCTTTCAAGCGTAGTTAGGCGTATTTAGACTTTTTTGCTTTTTTTCAAAGCTTTGAAAAAAGTGTTATAATATTCCAAATGTTACATTTGTGCATATTTTTGGTAATAATTTGCGGGGTGATCGAATTTTCTAAACTACTGTAGATACGTAAGAACGTTGCAACATCTAGTACCCTGAGGTCATTAGACTGTCAAAGACTCCTCCTTGAACCTCCCAAATTGAAAGCTTTTATTATGACCTGGTCTTTTAATGTAACTTGGGCACTGGACTAAGGGCGCCATTGTTGCTCGAGCGCAACGTTAGGTGGGGAAGTCGAGATCGCTTTCGTCACACCAATTCGTTTTAGTGTGAATCTACCTGGTACATATGAATGAATGTTTTCAAAGTAAACCCGTTTCATAAATAGGAAAAAAAAACCGATTGGACGCATATTTTCGTTTCCTTTTAGACGATAAAACAATACAAGTGCTGTAGCAAGTATAACTCACGAAAATCTTCTTAGTTTTGTATACTTTTCGTCATCCCTGCATTTAATAAAAAAAAAATCAAGGCACTATCACTTAAATATAATAACTCCCTATGGCCCCCTTCTTGATACCATCTTGATAGGATACCGTCTCTGCTTTAAATAAAAAAATAATTAACTTATTGGCACCCCTGATTTAAAAAAAATCGAGATATTATCATTTAAATATGATAGCTCAATACCCCCATCCCCCCTCTGGATACCACCTTGATAGGATGCCGTCTCTGCTTTAAATTAAAAAAAAAATCAATTTTTTGGGATCCCTGCTTTCAATAAATAAAATTTCGACCTATTATCATTTAAATATAATACCTTCCTACCCCCCCCCCCTCTAGAGACCACCTTGATAGGATACCGTCTCAGCTTTCTTTAGAAAAATAATTTAGTTGATAAATAACTAGGTCACTATACAGTTCAAACAACCACGCAAAATAACGTTAAACAGCTTAGTGTTCCTTGAAAAAAAAATTGAGGGTATAATTAAAGGGGTACAAAGACAACAACAAAAATGTCGAAATTATTCAGATATACCTCAAATTATTGAAAAACTGAGTGATAGATTCACCATGGCATTCCATAAGATCCAAATAATCTAATTAAAAGGGAGCACACACAAAAGCCAAATAAGACCAGTAGCCTATGAGAAATCGCAAAATACCCAAAACAATGAACAAGTCCTAATGGGAGGACTGGGGTCTATCAAAATATTTCAATGATTTCCCAGGGACTTTAATATCATTTTCTTCTGTCTCCACTTTAAATGAAAAAAAATAATTATCTTTTTTGCATCCCTGCTTTAAATAAAAAAAACGAGGTGTCATAATTTAAAAATGATAGCCCCCTACCCCCCCCCCCCAAGGCAATAATTTACTATTTGTTTATGAATCATATTTTTGGGGTAACTTCCGGTTCAATCTTTAATTCCCCAACCTTTTACATAGCTTAGTCTGTAGCTAAATTTTGTCTCATCTGAAGGTTGGTTTTTTTTTGGGGGGGGGGAGGCGGGGGTAAAAATGTTCCAGAAAGAAGATTGTATTTTCTATCAGGCGTTCAATAATTGAGTATTAAACATTAAGAAAATCTTATCTAAAAACAGCAAAAAAAATCTACAAATTTAAAATTCAGCTGTAGAAACAATCTGTCGGCTATCAATTTCAAAATCCAAAAAAAGGCTGAAGCTGTATAGTAGTGAATGCGTTCTATAATTCTATTCAACTTGAAAATAAATTCTTGACTACGAACGATGTAAGAAATAGCTATTGGGAAACTGCATTCAAAATGATTTAAACTCATTTCATAAAGACGATACTGTTTTTTGTCAACATATGAAGAACTATGTATATTTCAATATTTTCAATATCATATTTTATCCGTCTGTTTTTTCTGTAAAGTAACAAAAGAGACGAAAATTAATGAACAAGAGAGTAGGGAAGAATTATGGTATGCAAAGTAATATTTGGCAGGGAAAGTCACTGGTGATAAATCGCTAGGGGTGGCATCGTGATTACGTGATTTTTGGGGATTCGGGGAGCCAAATTTTTTTTCGGGGTGACGCATAGATTTTCGGGGAAATACCCGAAAATTCGGGGATAGTGCAAGCTCTGCTTGATTTCTAATCAAGAAAATCGAAACACTAAACCACACGAGAAGGAAAGCTCCGACTTTGCGGTTGACGCAATAAAGAATTGCCGCAAAAATTAATTTAAAGTCGACCGAACGCCGCCACCTCTGCCGGCGGCGGCGTGCCTGCGCTGCGCCAGCGGCGTTACGACACTTCGGCGGCATTCGACCGGGCCTCTCGTCGGCGGCGTTCGGTCGATCCGCCGGCGCGGCGCCGGGGTCTAATTATAATAACATATTGAGTTAACAAATCATGACGGCCTCTCAGATTATCAGATCACCTTCGCTAATTATGACGTCATTTTGGGTCTAAAAATGACGTCTTAGCTGGTATATAACTACTCACCTAAAAGGAATTCTATTAGTTTGGATTTAATCACTGAGAAAAATGAATTTTATGAAAAAAGCTTTTGTGATAGTTACTCCTACTGTATTTGCTGGTGCAGCGCTAGTGTTTGGTGCTGCTACAGTTGCCAGTTTTGTTCACCTTAGATATCGTTGTGGACAGTTTTTTCAAATTCACAGGGAGAAGTGTAAACAGCTAATTCACAGCAAAGGACTAAAGAGTTTTATCATTGAAAGTAGAGACGATTGGGCTAAAGTACCGCCGTCTTTTTTTTGTCTGTGGAGAAGTCCAAGATTGTCGGCTTAGACTGTGAGTGGGTGTCCGGAGATATCAAAGAGCTAGTTGCGTTAATGCAAATTTCGTCGCCATCTGGAGAATGTCTTCTAGTTCGTCTCTGCAAATTTAAAAAAATTATGCCGAAAATTCAGGAAATACTCGAAAATGAGGAGATAATCAAAGTTGGAGTTGGAATTCTAGGTGACGCACTTCGATTGGGACGAAATTCTGGAGTGTCTGTTCGTAGTTGTTTAGACTTGCGCCATCTTGTTTTTAGCCGTCAAGACAAAGAAAGAGTGAAAGAAGGAATGGGACTAGCAGAACTATCATTAAAATTCCTTGGCATAACCCTCGAGAAAGATCTCCAGATCATTTGCAGTGACTGGGAAGCACCACAGTTGACAAATAGACAGATTAATTATGCTTCCCTTGATGCGTTTGCTTCAGTGCCCATCTTTTGCGAACTTATTAACGAATTATACAAACTAACCATTAAATCAAGATTTTTCCCCCTTACTGCCTCAGATAGTTGGGCCATTGCACGAAAAATTGTGAAACCTTACCTGGACAAGCATTTGAAAGCTGGTACACATCCAACTCTTCTCAAGCAAGATACAAAGGATTATCCGCCAAAGAAAGACTCAGAGAAAGAAGTTTGCTACATAGAAGCACCAGATGGTGAAATTTTGTGTGCCACTGGTCGTCAAAAGCCTAACTGGTACATTAGGAAAGGCAAGGGAATACAGGTGAAGGAAAAGCCTTTTACAGTTCGACTCAAATTTGAACCGGCGGGTCGAACAGTTGGAGATTGTGACAAATATTATCATAAACCTATAATAGAACAATGTGCCGTATGTGGCAAAAGTGAATCCCACGTGAAAAAAAATGTTATCCCTCGAGAATATCGGAAGCATTTTCCGGGTATAATGAAAAACCATCAGTCTCACGACATTCTTTTGTTATGTGTCAAATGTCATAAAATCAGTAATAATTGCGATAAGGATCTACGTAAGCGACTTGCTGAAGAATGTAGTGCTCCAATTGGGCCCATAGACAAGTTCAAAGAAACCGAAGATCATTTGTTGAAGAAAGTTGTATCAGCGGCAAGAGCCATCAAATCCGCTAAAGATAAAATTCCACTCGACAAGCATGCTGAACTTGAAGCGATAATTACTGAATATTACAATGTCAGTTTGTTAACTAACGATGTTCTTGAACATGCTCTAAGGATAGAAACGCAATCGACAAAAAAAGGATTACATGGCCAAAAAGTTGTAAGCTGCTACAAACAGAAACCTGGAGGTTTAGTAAATCTGGAAAGACTCTGGAGAAAGCATTTTATTGATTCAATGAAACCAAAGTTTCTACCGCCACTGTGGTCATTAGACCACAATAAAGAAAGGATAGAGAATAGGAACGCTCAAAATCGAGTTGATCCTCAAGATTACGTGATAGCTGTCATTGGGGGTCAGGCAGTTTAATTTTCTTTATTGTATGGAAGATTATGACTATTTAGTGACTATACTGAGAAACACAATTTTCAGTTTCCCAAACTTTAATTTCGCTTCTGATGCGACTTGACGCTGATTCCGAACACTGTGTGTTTCCGAACACTCATAGTGCACGATTTTTCAGAATATTTTTCAAACGAAAAGAGCGTTTTGAATTCGTTAAAGAATCCAAATTGTGAAAATTAATAAATCTTTTTACTGATAATTAAATAAATCTTCTTACTTATAATTTTGCTATATATTTGTTTTAATTGCTTTTACTTCCTGGGGAAAACCAAGGATCCTACAAAACAACTTAGGAAAATCATTGGGTTTGGGAAACAGAAATTATGGCATTAACTACGATTTTGCCGCAACTCTTTCTTATGTCTCAGAGGCAACGGTCTAGTGTTGCCTATAGTAAAGAGTCATGTGTTTTCACTGCATTCTTTTCAGTTATTTTTTTTCGCGTCGCCATTGTGTGGAAGGGATGGCCGTAGAAACTTGAGAAAAGCTCATCGATTAGAAATTGAAATTTCTTGTGCCACTTTCAAGTTAGAAGTTATTGAAAGGCAATAAGCCGTCCTTTCGTGCACTTTTTTTTGCCACCCACCCCTTAACCCCTTTGACATTTTATTAAAATTTTTAGATAGCCATTTTGGTCAAAATAGTCGAAGGGTTTAATAATTCTGTTTCCAGTCATGACGTTATGTGCTATTAAGAAAGCACGAAGCAAAAGATTTAGGCCTTTCGGAGGAGCAACCTTTTGTTTGAGAATTTGAATAAGAAAATAATGCGCCACGTAGCTAATTAATATGGCACCATTTTGGTATACTGTGCTTAAATTTCGGTTCAAGGTCAGTAGTTATGTAGCAGTTATTAGTCCAAGTTATGTCCTCCCGTTTCCGTATCCTATGAAGTGATCTTTCCTCAACAAATGCAATCAGTAGAAGATTTGTTTTTCGCTCTTTTGAACCATATTTGAAAAAGCGCGTATTAAGCCATTTCATTTTTTTGTGAGAATATAACCGCTCTAAAAGTACAGAAGCTACAACTGTCCAAATAAAATTGAAAAAAAAAAATTGAAAACTGCGTTTATTTTCAAGGCAAGACAATACAAAATTCGTCAATCAGAGATCACCGTATAATACAAAAAGTACATTTTATATAAAACAAGACACGAGATCTAATTATTTTCCGAATATACAAGCACTCTAGGCTAAAACTCATCGTCAACATAAAAATCATCTTGCGTCATGTCTATTTGTCAAGATTCAGATACACGATATGTCTATTTCGACCTACTGAGAATTAATGAAAGAAATAGCATGAAAGACAAAAGCAAATAAAAACAGAGAAGAAAGTGTTTGCGCAGAAACACACTGAAAGACACAGAACTGGCATTCTAGAGTCAGCTTGCTCCACAGCATAAATATTATTATGCAGTATGAAAAATTCCTACACTCTCCATTAAAGATGTTTAGGACACACCACTCGCACACCTTTCGTCATGATCCGCCTTCGCGCGTGCGCAATTGCAATTTTTTTTGCGCATTACAATTGGAATATAGAAGCCCTGTTGAAGCTATTGCTGTGACGCTTTGGGAAACTTCCCAAACCTCGCACTGTGATGTGTCACATTTCTTAACCAAATTTTCCATACTGTATAATATTTATGCTGTGGCTTGCTCCAATAAACGAATTTCTACCCTTCAAATTTTTGTATGTCAAATATATGTAGATTTCCAGTTTTTATATCTTTTTGAACTTCATCTTACAGTTCCTTCTTTTTTCAAATGAATAAAATCACGGTGTTCCGAAAACTAGGCCAATCTATTTCCAACTTATATTCTGCTTTCAGAAAATGCAAACTTCCTCTAAGGTTAGTTATGGCGAAGGTCGAGCTCAATAGGATAGGAGAGCAAATTTAACTTCATTAATTATTTAAGGTATATTATTGTTATCTGTATTCGACTATAATGGGCCTATCCAAATTCGCAGCTTTTTTGCCATCCTCACACAATGTAGGGTAGATTTATTTATCTTCTAGGGTATATTTATTAAGTCACTGAATTCTTAAAAAAAAATAACGTTAGGTTAGGTACTGTGATAACTTAGTCTTTATAATTGAGTTTTTTTTGTCTACATTCCTTTTTCCTTAAAGCACTGACCAATTCACAAAAATGTAGGGGGGAGGGATAATTTTGTTATTTTTAAAGGAAATACCAAAATGGCATTTTTTTTTAAAATGTTCCAAAAACAAGCATTTTTCAAAATCTAGGAAGAGGAAAACTTCTAAGGGTGGTGGTGGGGGTGAATTCCCCCCAACCCACCCCCAATTGAAGCCCCTTGCTTTGGGACTGGGTAATCACACCCACCAAGGATGTTTCTCATGTTAATCAACAGATTTTGGATGCTCCACCTATTCCCCCCCCCCCCCACCCCCCTCTTCTGCCGGTCCAAAAAAAAATCTACATCGTAATTACCTATTCCCAATCTACCAGTTTCACATATTTTCGACCCCTGCATACGCGTACACAACCACTTTTTTACTTTACTGGTTACACTAAAACCTTCCCCTCCTACCCCTTATCCAGATTTAGTTACAGACACATATACTGGCGACCACGAATTTTAAAGAGTTTCAAACGCTTTTCCTTGACAAGAAAAACTCCTATATAGAAGAATCAAGATATTCAAGCATAACCATAATCAATAAATAATACATAAAAAAAAAAAACATCTGACTCTAGTGCCGTCAAATAAAATTGCAAATACCCGCTCCCGGAACCCAAAGGAAAAACTTCTACTAAATGCACTAATATTGACAGGGCAGTATTTACATTTATTTCTTACCATAAGGTCCACTGTCGGAAGCACCACGCAATTTGAGCGGTTAATCTCAGTCTAGGGTTGTGTTCCTGAACTCAATTATTATTAATGATCATTAACTACTTGTTATTACCTTCAGCCTAAAATGGGAGATAACATCAGTTTTAGACACTAAAACACTTATAATACATCAAGGGGACTAATAGTGTTGCCCGTTCTGCACTTATAGCAACAAAAATTGTCTACAATTTTGTGTTATCTGTTGTGTAAGAACAAAAATGAACGATAATTGAGTTCTGGAACATATCCTCAATCTAAATATTCTTGTACAATAAATGGAATTTCAAAGTCCCATGAAAGCTCGGGTTACATTTTCAAAGAAATAAACCAAAGATAAAATTAAGTCAAGAGCTAATTCCAAAATACAGATTTTTTGTTCATTTGTATTTCAACTGCTTTCATTTATTTATTTCAATTTCTTTTGTACTTAGTTGAACCATGCTAGTTCATATAATGCCGAAGTGGTTTTTTTTATATATCATCAAGGCCGTGTCCAGGATTGTTGTTCGGGAGGGGGGGTACAAAAAAAACTTTAAAGCGTATCAAAATGTGTTTTTATGCAATTTTATTGTGTTTTTTACAAGTCGGATAGACAATTCGGGGGGAGGGGGGGGTCAAAGCAACTACGAAATATATTCTCTTATTGTTTGTCTCAAGTCTCACTAAAGTTTTGTTTCATTTTATTTCTTCTGGGAAAACTTTGTCGAAAGCTTAGCGCAAATAGAAAAATTTGAATTAAATAACAACAATTTTCTTTTATAAAAATAAAACTGCTCATTTGAGGCAATTCCTTTGTTAGTTTTAATAGCCTAAACTGTTGTGGGGTGGATCCAAGGGGATATCCCTGATTTTTATTCGAGGGGAGGGGGGTATTTTTTCTTTTTATTTACAAAAAAAAAAGACTTAAAACGCATCAAAGTTTGATTATATCCATTTTCACTTCGTTTTTACGAGTCGGGGAGAATTTCGAGGGGAGGGGGTTTCAAACCCCCTACCCCCTCCTGGATACGACCTTGGGTGGACCCTTCGGGATTGAGGCTCAAAGGCCCATTACCTCCATTTTAGAAGCCTGAAGTTTTTTTTATGTCAGCATTTTCCTTAGAAATTTTCGTTCCACCTGAGAGCTTGTTTGTTACACTTTTCTATTGGAAAATTTCTCGGGGAATTTTCAAATGAAAAAAAACTAACAGTAATTAATCATCTATTGATAAAAAAAAATTAGCTTGAAAGTGTTCAAGCTAATTTGTTTTTAAAATGAGTTTCTTCAAAGGCCTTTAGTAATATGTAAAAATAACGATGAATACAGTTCTTGTATTTCTGAGGCTGTTTTAGAGGTGAGAAAGATGGGGCACTTGTCCCAGGCGCAGAAATTTTAGGGGCACGAAATTTCAAATCAATAGTCTTAACGGTTATAATCCTTTTGTAATTTTATTTTTATTAAAAATAAAGTAGAGGGTGTAGTTAATAAATTAAAATAATTAATGTACCAATAAAAATAAATTAAATAATAATAATTACTCATAATTAAACAATTAAAAATAAATTATTTGTTAATAATGAACTGAAAATAATTTCGTTAATAAATGAAATTTTTTTTTAATTTGGCCCAAAAATTTTGTGGGAGATAGGAGGGGGAGGATAATCAAGATTTTGCCCCGGGCGCAAAAGAAGCCAGAACCGCCACTGTTGTATTTCAAATAAGAAGCAATGCACACAAAGAACAATGTATGAAAGATAATAGCTGATAATCTCAGAGCAAATGATTCTCAGTAACAGTCTCAGAATATAGAAATCAAAAACCAGAAAAGAAAGTCTTTATCGTAAAAGATTATTTGTTCTTTATTGACTTGTTATTATTTAAACTTATCACTTATTTATTATTAACAACACTCAAGTATTATTAAAACTATAGATAAAACTATAGATATTGTTGCTTAAATGGTAAGTACAGTATAACCGCCTGTAAAAACAGGTATGGGAAAAAGGGTGGAGTAGAAATTTGAAATGGACATGCCGAAATAATTTATAATAACCATAGATGGCATGCCATGTCGTTTTCGGACGAAAAAACGAAGAACAAGAAAAGAAAAGTGACAAAACGACAACGAAGGTAATTTCAGCCAGTAAAGAACAAAAACAAAGCAAATGTTTCGGGAAAGACTTCTGTTAAGCCGTCTTACACCATGTATATTTATCTATTTGGCACTGAAAACGCCTTAGTGCAGATTTTTACCAAAATATCTGTTTTGCTTTTGTATTGAATCACTGCAAATTCCCCGCATTGTTTTGTATATTTAATTTTCGTGCTTCATGTGTAGCCAGTGTGGTTTTAGAACATATTTATGCCTTCTTCTTTCTTTATTTTTAAATAGATTCACTTAAGAAAGAATTAGTTTCTATGAATAAAGAATCAAGACGAAAAGACGGTCAGCTGGTATATATTCCAGGCCAAGTGACGGTTTTTCTAGGCTCGGTGACTGTATTTCCAACGCGTCTGAAACTCGCCATTAAACTGAAATTTCTTTCAGAAACCATCTCCTTGAAGAAAACTTACTAAACATTTGGAACCTGAAGTAGGAATACCAATTGCTTTGTATTTTTAGTTTTAACGCCTTTAAAATTGCTTTAGTCGTTTTTTGTAATGCTTAAATAATCAAAATATTTTGCTAATGACTATTGTCCAGTGATAAACTTTCGAAAGAACAGAAACTAGTCTTTAGAAGTCATTACAATTTTTTTTCTTTTTTTTTTGCACTGATAAACCATAGTTGATAGACTAAATGCGATGTTTGAAAAACTTTATATTTCTACTTTTGGGGAAATTTAGAATTATTTTACATTTCAGAATTATTCTACTTTTAATAAGGCCAATTTTTGGCACAAAGTAGTCTTGGATTGTGATAATTTAATATCGTAGTTCGATGAAAGGTTGCGTATACAGCAACACAAAAAAAAAAATTATACAAATTAATTATATCTTAGTAATTTGTATAATTTTCTTTCAAATGTATTTACAAAATTTTATTTTAACACCATTATTTTGATATTGGACACCATTTTAATGGTTTGAATCAACTAATATCAAAAGACAAAAATTCTAGTTTTTCTCATTTCTTTTTAAAATGGGCTCTTTGGAGAACAGTAAATCCTGACATCTGGTGTTTGTGTTTTTTGTGTCTTTGGGGTTTTTGGTGGAACTAGTGTTTTATATATTACCCAAAACCCGCTAAGGAAATTTTGCCTTCACTTGTAAACTTTTTAAAGTCATTATGCGAATATCTAAAATAAAAAGGCATTAATTCAAATTCCTGTAAGGATTTTTCAGATCAGTTATTTGACTTGGACTCTTCGTTGTGTTCCAACTTTAAACAGAAATTGATTCTAGTATAGTTTGTTCTTGTGGTGCTATGACTTATTGATGAATTTTAACACGGTAATCATTTCAATTTAATGTTAATCATACGGTATTGATTTAATATGGATTTTAATACGATAATCATAAGGAAACTTGTTTAGTGATAATTATCCCAGATTATAAAAATCAACTAATTTCTAACTGGAACTTTATCAAGCCCAAACGTCATGATCGTAATAATAGTATGATTTCAACGGATTAAAATTTATGTAAACAAGACTGTCGGATCACGATTTGAAATTACTAGACATGATAACCATAAAGCAACGAAGCCGTTCAATATTGGTAAATAGACAGAAGTATCAAAATCACATCATATAAAGCATATGTAACAACATTAAAAACACTATAAAATCGAGTGACATAAATAAGTCCAATTATACGGAAGCACAATTCATATAGAACCTGTAGAAGGGTAAATCAATAGACTGTTTTCAACTAGCAGTACTTATTTAACTTCTCATTGCATTTGAAATAAAATAATCACTGAGACATTAAACGTAATTCAAATCAAAAAATAAAAAAGGAGGTAATGTATCAGTTACCAGCCCCTACAAGTATCGTTCTGATTTTAATACTTAAGATAATTTGGCTCATACTAAATTTCAAGAAGTATGTACTGTTTTAAAGTGCACTGACTGGATAGACATCTATACAAACAATATCACCATCTAACTTATAGTTACCCCAAAATAGATTTTCTTTTTACTGAGCAATTTACCGGCAACCCAAAAAGGGATAATAATTCATCGATAACTAATGATAATAAATATGCCAGTAGAATAGTAATGGTGAAAAGGTCGTTCCCAAGCGGGGGGGGGGAATACCAGATTTGAACACCCAACCCCCAAAATTTTATCCAAGTCATAAAAACGTAGGATAAATGCATATAAACAAATTTTTTTATGTGTTTTTTTGTTTTTCGTAGTACATCCCCCCCCCCCGCCCCGAGCAAGATTCTCGGATAAGCCCTTGGTCGTAAGTGAAATGGTAGCTTATTCGTAACAGGTACATAACCTTATACTTTAAATACTTTAAAAAAAATATTAGCGGCGGCGTCAGTTGGGGGAGGGGGGCCTGTTCTTCCTAGATTTTTAAAAATCTCTTTTTCGATATTTTTATTTAAAAATGTCTGTTTTCGAATTTTCACTAAAAAATTGAGAAAAAATTCTTCTTTAGATTTTGAGAAAAAAAAAACATTCCCTTTCCCCAATTTTCATGAATTGACACCACTGCTTTTAAGCATACGGTTTTAAAGTTTACAATTCACTAATTCAAAATTTGGTGGCGGGAAAACACGCTCAATTGAGACACCGGATCTTTTTCCACCTTTACTTTTAAATTTTGTACCCTCAATTGAAACTTTTCGGAAATAACAATGACAAAATTACGTCAAATAATATACGTCTTTAAGCTCAAATAGGTCACTTTGTCCCTATTCAAAAAGGGACTTGCAATAAATTTGACCCTTACATAATCCTTGAAATATACCAGGCTGTGGGTTACTTAGAAATTAGATGGCACTTAGAGTCTCTCTCCGTCGAGTTCCGCAAACTCTTTTAACACAGCGAGAGCAAAGCTTAACCGGTCTCGGAGCTGAATATCACAGCCGTTTTGGCGTATGTCGAGTAGACGATATGTGGAAGACTGTCGTTCTGAATTGATATAGGTGATAAATGGATCTGATTCTGAACTACCACTGCTGATGATGACTTTAGTATGGTCACGGAAGAAGTTTACCTGGAAAATAAGTTGCATTAGAAAGACTAAATTTGTAGTCTCTTATTGATTTCTAATTTTCGGAACTTCGGCACGATACGCTGTCACTTGACAAAAAACGAAGACCTCGAATCAGTATATTTCTTGTTACAAATTACTTTTACAGTAACTTTCATGCCATATCACTACAACTAATTGGTAATATCAGCCACACGATCATCACTAAATGTTACCCCAGTTCTGGGTCAGTTTTTTTTTTTTTTTTTCACTTCTCAGACAAAAAACAAAAACCTTGAAGGGAACAAATAGAAGTGATTTACGCAAATTATATTGTTTAACTCAGGCACGTAAGCAAGAATCAATTTAGGAGGGGGTGTTGTATCAAAAACTCGGGAAAAAAAGAAAAGACTCAAAAAACTGTAGAGGGCTCAATTCTTTGCAGGAAGAGGGCAAGAACCCGCAGCCTTCTCCTTATCTATGTAAGTGCCAACACTTTCATACTACTGTTTGCTGTTCTTTTATGCGAAGCTACATAGTTACAGAATTATAGAATTAAGCTGTAAAATTATATGCGAAGCTATATAATTCTGTTGAAAGCCTCTGCATTTCATCTAGGTTTTTCACCATCACCATTCGCTGCCTCGTTTTCATATTGTCCATTTGTTAAAGATTGCAAACACTTGTGTCCTGTCGCGTGAAAATCAAATATTTGTTTCCCGTGGTATATGGCCAGCAGCAATATTACGAGTAAGAAGGTACTTTTTCTTGGAAAAAGGATAAATATTCACCAGCACCATCTTTAAAAGTTGATCTTTTTGGTGGGGATTTCAGGTTAATATTTGAGTCAGAAAAATATCTTCAGGAGTAAAACAGCTTTAAGTGTACCTCAAAAACCCATGTGAATACGACTGGCTCGACAATATTGTACCAAGTAAGGTGAAAGGAAGCGTTATTAACAATAAAGAAAAAATAACTAGATGGCCTTAGCTTTTATTTCTCTGAAGTTTATGTCCTTTCCCCGTTTTATTACTTCTTTCAAGCCAATATTATCATTCAAGCTCCATTATCGATTTTTATCTGGTAGGATAGAATTAATGACATCAAAAATATTGAAAGTATATTCTAGTTAATCTGTTAAAAACGAGTCTGACAATCACAGGCCATGTGAGCAACCCCCCTTTTTTCTCTTCAAAAAAAAATGACAGAGTTGTCCTGCCAATGTTTCATTACCAAATAGGATGATTATTGCTTTTGGGGCTCACATCTAGCGTTTTGTTATTTGGTAGGTTAGACTTGTTGAAATTGAATCGGCTTAAAAGATTCAAATAATATCGGACCTTGAGAAACCCCAAAATCTACAAGAAAAACCCACAAATGGCAGAATAGCCTTACCCGGAAAGTCCCGTTACCAAATTGCATGGTGATTACTTTTGAGGTCCGCATTTTGCCTTCCATTATTAGGTAGGACAAATTTATTCAAATTATATTCGGGAAAATAAGTCTGATAATATCGCACCTTGAGAGACCCCAAAATCTATAAGAGAAACCCACCGATGACAGAATACAGAATAACATTACCCGTACTGTTCCCTTACCAAATAGCATGAATATTACTTTTGAGGTACGCATCTAGCGTTTCGTTATTTAGTAGAATAGACTTGTTGAGATTATATATTCGCGAAAATGATTCTATTAATATCGGACCTTGAGAAACCCCATAATCTAAAAGAAAATTCCACAAATGACAGAGTACCCTTACCTGCAATGTTCCATTATCGAGTTGCATGATTATTGCCTTAGGTGTCCGCACCCAGCGTTTCATATGAACCAACTGACGTTTGCTCAATTTGTTTTGTAACACATCCCCACCTTCTGTCAGGTTTTCGTCCATGTACTGTGCAAAATAATTTAAGAGAACAGATTTCTCTTGGCAACTCCATGGCACTGCGTCAGGGGGGAATATTTTTCCATGGCCGAACTTATCTTGATAGTCTGTTCGCCTGAAATAGAGAAATTATAACTTGAAACAAAAAGACTTGGATCTTATGTAGGGGGAGGGGGGCACTCTCAACTGTTTACGCTAACTTTTGACTAGTGCGTTCCTGAAAGCATTTTAGAATTCAACAGACATAGCCAGTTGGTAATAGCAAGTGTTTTATTTATCGATTACCTTTCAAAGCATTTGAGATGAAAATTGAACACTCCGTGCAGCTCTCCAATATTGTAATTAAATGAACGTCTCTCAAATTAATCAACTCGTGCAAATGAAGTTTTCAAATTACTGTCTTTTACAATAGTTCCTTTCATATGCACTTCATATGCTTTCGGGGATAAAATACACTACTCCGTGGCTTCATGCCCTGAAAAACTGGGACTTGAAAATTGATTAGGTATCATAATTTTCACTAAATGTCATTTTTTCTGTTGAAAAAGGGTGCTAGAACTCAAAATTTGAGTTCAAATTAGCCCCCCCCCCCCCTCAGGGGAACAACAGAAAAAAAACAATTGATGACCGTCTTTCCCAAATTCTGTACAATGCGAAATTCTGTGTTTTTATGTACTTGGCACTATAGTATTTATGCGGCTCTCAGGCAAGTACAATTTGGCTATTTAATTTTTATCAAGAAAGATCTTGATACCCCCAAAAAGGAAAACTAAGCAAACACAAAAAAACAACTCGCCACTGAAAGTGCTCTAGTTCAAAACTCTGCGAGATACAACTCCCTGCTCACAAAAAAACGCGTATTTTTTTTCTCTGTTTATCATATATATATATATATATATATATATATATATATATATATATATATATATATATATATATATATATATATATATATATATATATATATATATATATATATATATATATATATATATATATATATATATATATATATATATATATATATATATATATATATATATATATATATATATATATACTTTTACACCCCACTATATTAAAAGCTTCTCTTTGCTTCCTCTCATGAAAGTCCCACCTGCTTAAAAAAAATATTTTACATCCTCTTTCTGCCCATTCCAAGAACGTCGTGCTTTTCTTTAGGCCCCAGTTGGCTTGTATAAAGCGCAGTTTTGGAAGCATATTACCTTTTATCTACCTTCAGCCATTTTAATATTCATTTCGTTATAGACGTAGACGATGGGATCAGACCACGTTTTTTAGCCATTTTCACGTTTATTTCATTTTAGATGTAGGCGAGGATAGACCACGTTTTTTAACCATTCCAACGTTTATTTCATTTTAGATGTAGGCGAGGGGATCAGACCACGGTTTTAAGCCATTTTCAAGTTTATTTCATTTTAGATGTAGGCGAGGGGATCAGACCACGTTTTTTAGCCATTTCAACGTTTATTTCATTTTAGATGTAGACGATGGGATCAGATCACGTTTTTTAGCCATTTTCACATTTACTTCGTTATAGACGTAGACGATGGGATCAAACCATGTTTTATCACCATTTTCACGTTTATTTCATTTTAGATGTAAGCGAGGGGATCAGATCACTTTTTTTAGCTATTTCAACGCTTATTTCATTATAGACGTAGACGATGGGATCAGACCCCGTTATTTAGCCATTTTCACATTTACTTCATTATAGACGTAGACGATAAGATCAGACCATGTTTGTTTGTTTTTTAGCCATTTTAACATTTATTTCATTTTCGATGTATGCGAGGGGATCAGACCATGGTTTTGGGCAGCTTTATGTTTGAATTTCACATACACTCAAACGTGTACCAAAAAATGTCCTTCAGCCGATTGATCTGGAATAATCTTGCATAGCCGTATCTTCCTCCATTTTTCGAAGAGCCTATATTTCAAAAACTGTGCTAAAAATTGTTTTTACTAACAATTTTTATTAATACATAGTAATAATATTTAGAAATTAGTGATAAAAACTGTAACAAACTTTCTTAAAAACTGTCATTACCTCGCTTCTATCATCCTGATCTTAGTTCTGAGATTTACTAAAAAAAAATTGTAAGCACGGGGATATTCCTGTAAGCATATCCAATTTTATTTTTGGTTTTTAGAATTTTTGTTAAAATTCTAGTCCGCGAAATCCGGGTTAACTCCCGGTATAGCTAGATGGGATTGATGTTTAAAAAGTAACTGGATCCAAAAGAAGCCTTGGACAGGGAGGCGTTAGATTCAGAAAGGTGTAGGTCCCTAATGAACTTACAAATTATAGACATACCGAATTACCAAAAGTGTATCCAGTTTCCTGACATTTTATCCTTGCTGATTAGGGTGGGTGTACCAGAAAATGTGCTACCGTGGAGCTCGGCCCTGAGTGGCCCTAGCGTGGATACTACTACTAATAATAATAATAACTCACCGCAGCACCAAGCTGCATGAGGCCAACACAGCTACGCACACTCCTCCTCCATCCCAATCTATTCAAAGCTTCCCTCTTTACACCCTCCCAGGAATTCCCATTTCCTCTAAATCTTTCTTTATGACACCCTCCCATCCCAACCGCAGACGACATGCTTTCCGTTTAGAACTAAACGGTTGGCCGATTCGGCAATCGGTCATCCCTCATCCGCAGAATGTGTCCTAGCCATCTCACCCTTTCTCTCGTTATGGCCCTAGAGAGCGGGATTGAACCGCACTTTTTGTAGAGCCTACTCTTTGAGATACGGTTAGTCAGCCGGTTACCCAGAACAATCCGTGGGCGATTTCCCTGGAAAACATCTAGAAAATCTTCATCTGTTTTTCGGAGCGCCCATGCTTCAGAGCCATATTTGACCAGTGTCATCACTGTAGCTTCTAATATTCTAATATTGGTTTGCTGACTCATCTTCCAATCCTTCCGAACTTTTTTTTAACTGTAAAAAACACCCTGAGCCTTGGATTTTTTTTTTTTTTTTTTTTTTTTTTTTTTTTTTTTTTTTTTTTAGTATGGATATTCTCTTTCTTCTTCAATAGATTTCTAATAATAATTTTAATATTCATGTTAACATAGAATGCTTGATCTTGCTCGATTACAAATAAAATATCTAGAATATGGATAACACCGTTTTCCCTCCGAAATGAATAGCAGAAGAAATATTTTTCTAACTCCAAGTCTTTTCTTTTTCCCGGTGTCTTTGTTAACAACGTAATTGGTAATAAAATCTATTTCGCCAGTAAAGCAATCGTTTCAATAAACTAAGCTAATATAAACTCAAACCGTGACTCCGTCAAGCTTTCTTAGAGAAAACAATGTACGTCACATGCTTTTCTAGATTGGAGAAACTCCAGCCAAATAGTCATAAAAGCCTCAGATTGCTGCCAACAGAAAACATCGGAATTGGTAATAAGCCTCTTAGGAATTCAATGAGAATTGCTTTTCTATTGGAAAAACTGCGAGATAACACTCCCTACGGGAGTGCTATCCAAATTAGGTGCTGCTATTCCCCAGGGTGTCACTTAGTAACGTCCAGAGTGTCGAAAAAATGTGTTGCACCAATAAGATTAACACGCTTTCAAATGTTTCAATAAACGCAGTGGCGGATCCAGGGGGGAGGGGACACACCCCCCCCCTAAAGTAGTGTAATTTACTTAATTAACGCAAGTTTGCGTTAAATAAACTTGCTCCTGACGCAAGTTTATCGGATCAACCTATTTTGCCCCCTCTCCCTAACAAAAATCCTGGATCCGCCCCAGATAAAACGTGCAGGGCTTCTACATCTATAGCTTTGATCTCTTGACTATGTAATTTTTTTGCTCGAATGTTGGAAAGTTGGAAAGTCCATGGTGATCTCCATAGTTTTTTTCTCAGAAGAACAAGCGGAAATAATGAGGACAAGGTTTATCATTAATACTATAGAGCTTTCAGAACTTTTGTTAATTTAAAAATTAGTAGCGAGCTCGCGGCACTAAAAGCAGCAATATTTTCCTGAAATACATAGCAATTCCAGTGGCGTCAATTAGGGGGGGGGGGGCATGTGTCTCTTAGATGTCTTTACCTCCCCTCTAGGTTTCGAAAACATACTTTGTTTGGGAGGGCGGTTATTTCCATTGAAAAATGTCTTCTTTTTGTTATTTTCATTGAAAAAAAAACACACAAATTGTCCCCTTTCCCAATATTAAAAAAAAAAAATTCTCCACCACCCTAAATTTTTCTTAACTAACGCCATTGAGCGATTATCCAATTCAAATTACCAAACAAAGCTTTAAACCATTAAAATGTGAGATAGTAGATCTTTTCATAAGTTTGTGAGGGCTTGAAGCTTAACCTATATGTTCTATGGAATTTCGTATGTTCTGTTACGCCAATGAAAGAATTCGGTAAGTCAAGTTATAAAATTTATCCACGTAGGAATTCTACGCTGTTTTTTAAAAATACCGACAAATTCAGAGCTTAGCGTCACTATTGATGTTAGTAACTTCTCTACTAACTCATAGGAGAATTAATGCATAAAAGAAAAGAATAAATACAAATAAAAGAATAAATAAAAGAAAGAATGTGAAATTATAGATGCCCACAATGAAGAGTTTTAGAAAGCACTATCCATAAAGATATGACGTAGTCATGCATGCAAGTGGTCGAAATCTTGTACAGGTAAACCAGAAGTTTGGGCGGGGGGAATGAATACATCTGAAAGAGCCTTTTTTTGGAAGGATTCTTGGCAAGTTGTTCTATGATACGAATATATCTTCACTGTCCTTCCTACTGTACATGGTTGCTTGTACAAAAAGTGACATGGAGTCACAAAATCATAAAATAAAAGGATTATTTACTTCCAAAAACTGTTTGAAAGATCCAACCCTAGAGAAGGGTGCAGATTTAATGATTGCCTAATGATTAGCTAATGAAAATGGTAATGAATCTAGGCCACAGATTAAACAATTAAACATTTCTGAAACAGCCCGCACAGTAGGCTACTAGACTCAGACGCCAGGGACACCTCCCTACCCAGGGGTGGCAATTTCTGGAAATATAGGGAGAGGGGAAGGATTTCTTTTCAATTTTTTAATGATGATACAAAAAAAGATATTTTGTAGAATCTAGTAGGTAATTTATTTTCCAACGGAAATTCCAAAAAGGACATTTTTTAAAATTTAGAGGGGCAATTGCCTTTCCCACCCCCCATCCCCCCACCCCCGTCGGCACCCCTAACTCTACCCTCTCAAAGGCCCTGAATACTTTTGAAAATCTTTGAGTTACATAATCTACTTCAACCTTCTACAAAATGTTATTTCTTACAGTGCAAGAGGAAAAAATGATCGTTACTATAAGCCAACACAGCTTTTCATAAATCAAAATAAAGATTATTAGAGAATAAGGGGATAGATTTCATATAAAGTTCATGAGAACACATGTCCAAATATTTAAACGACCATACCAGTTCCAATATTTTGCCCGGCCATTTATCTATCCGTAAAAAACGTCATTAACAAGGGACGATGATGGAATATTTCCAAAAAGTTTAGAGATAAGTATGTACAGCCTTCTGGCAACATTTGTCTCCCTCTCTAGAAGATTTTCTCATTTTCATCCTTTCTTATGAGGTTAGAGGGGAAATGCTATAACCCTCTTGGTGGATGCTTTTTCTAATCTGATACGGCTAAAGACATATTATCGCATATAATTGAAAAACTGTAAAAATTTTAAATAGAAAAACGTTTATGTATTAATATTCACACGAATATTTGTAATAGTGCAAATAACTATTTCATTCCAGCAATAAAACAATAAAAAGCCGTAAAGTATAGAGGTGGCGCATACTTATAAACAAGGGAATGACTTTAATTAACCTCTTGACAAAAAAAAATTGAAGGAAAAAGTTCGATACCCAAGCTGTGAATACTCGGTCACCGGCGTTTCGAAACCAAAACTGATTCCCTAAAACACACATTCTAGCTCTACAGCCGAGTTTGGTTGGAATCGAAAAAAGTTCGATATCCAAGCTGTGAAGAACTCGGTCGCCGGTGTTCCCAAACCGAAACACATTCCCTAAAACAAACATTTTTAGCTCTACAGCCGAGTTTGGCTGGAATCGATGAAAGTTCGATATCCAAGCTGTCAAAAACTCGGTCGCCGGTGTTCCCAAACCGAAACACATTCCCTAAAAAAAACATTTTTAGCTCTACAGCCGAGTTTGATTGGAATAGATAAAAGTTCGATATCCAAGCTGTGAAAAACTTGGTCGCCGGCGTTCCCAAACCGAAACACATTCCCTAAAAAAAACATTTTTAGCTCTACAGCCGAGTTTGGCTGGAATAGATTAAATTTCGATATACAAGCTGTCAAAAACTCGGTCGCCAGCGTTCCAAAACCGAAACACATTCCCTAAAACAAACATTTTTAGCTCTACAGCCGAGTTTGATTGGAATAGATAAAAGTTCGATATCCAAGCTGTGAAAAACTTGGTCGCCGGCGTTCCAAAACCGAAACACATTCCCTAAAACAAACATTTTTAGCTCTACAGCCGAATTCGGTTGGAATCGATTTAAATAGCTTTGACATTAAAAGCGTTTAGTGGTATACAAATTTATATAATGTGAATATATATTTATATAATAATTATATAATATATATATATATATAATAATTATATAATATATATATATATATATATATATATATATATATATATATATATAAATATATATATATATATATATATATATATATATATATATATATATATATATATATATATATATATATATATATATATATATATATATAAATTTATATAATAAACCAATTCTGCAGAAAATAGAAACTGTTACTTCTTATTTATAGGAAAATTTTCAATCAGTTTACATAATTTTGTATTTAAAGTTGAAAAACTCAAACGCCACATAACAAATAATTAATGAATTTAATCAATTGATACAGACATTTTCTCTTAACATAAAAAAATGAAATAATAAGATTGATACCTAGGATATTAGTGCTCAGCCATAAACACAAAGAAACAAATAAAAAAGAAATGTGATTCAATCACATTTCCTACAACAAGAATTTTTAGTTCAACAGTAGAACTTGTTTAGCAGTCATTTAAATAGCTTTGACGTTAAATGCATTTATCGGTTTTCAAACTTGCATCATACGTCAATTATACAAAAAATATTATTTTTTGCTCATTTATATAAAATCATTTATATTTTAATGCTAGTGCACTTTGGTAAATAATTTAAAATACTGTACTATACTATTAAGTAATAAAAATAATATTAAATAATAAATTAAATAATAATAAATGCATATGCATAAAACAGTAAATAAAATAGTATTATTAAGTGATACAAGTATTTGACTATTTAATAAGAAAATTGTCTGTATTAAATAACAAATTTAAAAGACTGGATTATATTGGAGGTCAATTCATAAAAAAATTGAATTCTTGAAACTTCACAACTTTGCAAACATTAGTAATAAACCAATAATTAATTTTATTTTATCTCATTTGTGGTCCATTTTGGATTACTTCAGATTCATTTAAGGTCAATTTATTTAATCCTACATTAAAAAATAAAATTGCACATTGCAAAATCTTATTACCAGGTCTTTTTGGTTGCATAAAATATAGACATAAACTTATTGCATATATATACATTTGTTTGTTTTATTTAACTTAAACTGCAATCCGTTGTTCATTTTTCTATTGATAAGAATTTCAATTTATTTTCCGAGAATGAATTTCAGGTTTATCCAATTAAATAAGACTAGAAAATGAAATTTTCGGCTGTTTGAACTTTTCCCAAACCATGCAAACTCTGAAACTTGTGACACAAAATTGGCGCTTTTTCTGTGCGACATTGACAAAATGTACCTAAGTCATCTACAAACTATCAATGAAAATATAGCCAATTGAAGTTATGAGACATTCAGTTATGCGAAAAAAGACCGAATCCGTAAAACTTTAATTTCGTCCTATGTTCTGTCGGGTGGTTGCTCATAAGAAAATATTTTCCAAAAAATGAATACTCACTACAAGTTTGCAGATAGAACCATTCTCGTGTTATCATTAAATAACACACCGACTGATCAATCAAAGAGCTGGAAGGGTTCAACATTGACAAAATTTGCCAAACTTATCTTCAAACTATTAATGAAAATTCAGTCAATTGAGGTTACGAGTCATTAATTTATGCAGCAAAAAATCAAATACGTCAACTTTTTGTTCCATGCTCTTTTGGTTGGTGGCGAAAAAGGTTTTAGAAATAACAAATACTCACTGCAAGTCTGAAGATAGAACCATCCTTGTGCTGTCATTAAATAATACACCGACTGATCGATCAGAGAGCTGGAATCCAAATCCGTATTTATTCGAGTAGTCAATCCACTTACTAACGAATAAAGGGGATACTTGGATGGGCCGTGGATTAAACGACACTAGAATATAGTAAATTTAATTAAAGCTTGAATATGGTAACATAATAAAAAGGTGACCCCCCTGAGTAACTCCAAGCGTTAGTAGCTATTTTAATGTGTATCCTTTTCTCGATAGCAAAGATTTCCGCCACGTGAATGGTTATCCCAAAAAACTTAAGTATTATTACGGAGAGTTGAATCTGTCCTAGAGATACCTAATGTAACAAACAAGGGCATATCCAGGATTTTTGTTCAGGGAGGGGAGGGGTTACAAAAAAAAACGTACCAAAAATTCATTTCTATGCATTTCTATTACGATTTTACGAGTTGGACAAAAATTTCGAGAGGGGGAGGGGTCAAACCCGGTACCCCCCCCCTGGATACGGCCTGGATAATAAATTAATTGAAATCAATCAATTTTAACTTTTTTTTAGATTTAGGCAATTTTGCAACGAACAGACTTATTTTGAAATAGCTAATCTTTTTTACTCTTTTACCTATTTCAACTGAAATAAATCCTTCTGGAGTGGTATCTATGATGTTACTAATATAGCAAACCGTTTCTTTCAATTATAACAGAAAAATCGCCGTTTAAAAGGTGATTTCCCACTTCTTAAAGTTGTTTTCAACTATATTTCCAAGGGCTGTGAAAGCTTTGCAAAGAAGTTAAATAGAGTTCTTAAAATTGTTACTATAAATTGTGCATCCAGCCATATACTTAGGAGTGGTGGGGCTAACCCTTTCCCCATCCCCCCGTTATGCCACATGATAATCTTCATAAATTTCACAATTCACACGTCTTGAAACTTCTCTATTTTTGCCCCCCTCCTTGAAAAAAAATACGTGGTATCTAAAATACAAAAAGAAAGGTTTAAAGGGATAAAAAGGAACTCAGAGCTTTAAGTTAAAATTACTTGTCCAACACATTGTTCTATATGAAACTAGGCAATCGTTACCTTTATAAAAGTCTGCAATAAATTTTCATCTTTTGTAAACTTTTATAAACTTGTATCTCCTGTTATTCATACTTACTTTCATCCCAGTGGTGAAAGTCTCAAAACTCTTAGAAACTGTTGAAGAAGGTTCATTCAATCAAACTCTCATCCAAGTCTATATTTTAGAGCTTTTTCTACGTTAGAATTGCTCTTGTTACATTTCAAGCAGTGTTTCACATTAAAACGAAGTGACAATGACTCACATTGTACTAAAATAAAGTTTAATATCATTTTTTCTAAAAAGTTCCAGAAATGGAACTTATTTAATGGGGTCATATTTTCTTAAACTAAAAATACCTTAAATATCAAGAAGATTTTTCACTTATTTTTGCATTTATTACGTCGAGTATCTTAGAGAAGAAAGAAAAAGGAAGTCTCTCCTCTTACTTAAGTGGATAAGCAACTGCTAAAGTTCAAATTTTTATATTGTTGTCAGAAGATCTATTATTAAATGGTGATGATGTTGAAAGTATATGTCGTGAAAGTGTCAGATTCATCGCGTCTAAGATTTTAAGCGGGGTAAACATCTTTATTTTATTGTCTGTAAATCATAAATAACTATTTGTCTCCCAGCTGTTGAAACTTTTTACAAGGGTTGTTCCCTACTCCGTAGTTGCGAGAGAGAAGGACAGGGGGGAGGGAGTTGTACAGTGAGATGGGGTTATGGAGCCGAGATCTCTCCCTCCCCCTTCAAATCACTTACGACTCATTATGGACTGCTTTGAATTCCATATAGAATGTAGATTTTCTATTTGAATGGGTTTGTGTTTTGAATGGGCATTTCCAGTTCGAAGATCTCCGATCAGATTCCTAAATGCGCCGGGACTTTCATCCTTCTTTAATTTCATTGTTATGTAAATCCGTTGTTATAACGGTAGCAAGAGCGTCCAAAAGATAAAAACACCAAAACAAAATTTTCAAACTAGAAATAGACTCCTAGGACATACCTTTGGGTGCTTTCACAAGGCACGCTTCTAGAATGTTGTGTAGTGAGGAGGCTGTCATGACCTTGAGTTTATCAGGGCAAAAATTGCCTTTAATTTTCTCTTTCAGGGCGCTGAAAGGGGATTTCTCTGGTGTTTCCCGAGCACTTTTTGAGACCCTTTCTGGCGAGCCTTGCCGGCTCGATTTACAGGAGTCCCGTAGGCTATGCTTTCTTGCCAATATCTGCACTAGATCCGCATTAGGCTAGAAAATAAATTAAAGTATCAGCTATTGTTCAAATCAAGGCCGTATCCAGGGGAAGGCTTAAGCCCCCCCCCCCCAAAAAAAGAAAATTGTCCGACTCGTAAAAAAGTGAAAAAATGGGTACTTGCTTGGTATCCGGCCAATATGCAAGACAGACCGCATTGAAATCTCAAAGCTACTGTGTGGAAAACGTGTTTCCACTGTCTAGTAAGGTATTGCTCAGTCACTGACAAAGATATAAACTTTAGTTTTTTGGGTTGAAGGGGCAAAAAAAAGATACCTAGGTTATGTTAGGTTACGTATTTAATATATGCCATGCTTTACCCCCCCCCCTCTAATGTGCAAATATATAGCCCAAATTTATTTCTAAACTATTTTTTTATTTTCATCCTATTTTGTTTTATTTCATTAGCATTAAAGAAACTTCACTTCTCGCGTGTTGCCCGGATTCTAAACAAGTACCAAAAAATGTATATAAACAAAATGTTGATGCATTTTGTGAAGTTTTTTGCACGCCACCGGGCAAAAATACCTCCCCCCCCCGCCTTTCCTGAACAAGAATCCTAGAAGAAGACTGGGCTCAAATGCTTGCTTGGGAAGTTATATTCTTCATGGACAATTAATTTAAAAATCAGTATGATACATCGTTATGCTTAATTTTGGAAAACATTTTTCATATAAATACCGTCAAAAATACTTGGAATAGTTAGAATAAATTTTGTTAAAGATGTGTGCATGAACTAATTTTTTTTAAAGCACATTGCAATTTAATTTGATTGTCGATAGCATAGAATAACTTTTCTGTATAGATATGCAAAAAGGTTTGCCGAATAAAATGAAATGAAATTTAAGTTGTTTTGTGAAAGAGATTAAAAAAAAAACCGTCTTTCTTTTCACCGAGCGAATCTCGGACGCTCAGTACTTCGATATTATGCGTAATTTGCAATGGTGTGCATCCCAACCTAGAGTTTATCAGTGATGGAATAACTGAGAGGGAGAGATGTAAACAGGGTTGCCACCTCTAATGATTTATCACTATTTCTAGTGATTTTTTATGTTGCCTTACGCTGTGCGGATGAAGGATGACAGATTGCCGAAGATTGTTCTTTTCGGCCAACCGTCTAGGTCTAAACGGAAAGCAGGTTTTCCTCGTCTGGGGTGGGAGGACGTCATAAAGAAAGATTTAAAGGAAATGGTAGGTTCATGGGCGGGTGTAAAAAGGGAGGCTTTGAATAGATTGGGATGGAGGAGGAGCGTGCGTATCTGCGTTGGCCTCACGCGGCTTGGTGCTGCGATGAGTTGTTAGTATTAGTAGTAGTAGTTTATGTTGCCTTAAAGAATCTCTAAACCAGCACATAAATCACTAGATTATTGAAGAAAATCACTAAATCAACTAAAAATCATTAAAATATAGTAATTTCTTTTTTCGCCTGGTGGCAACCCTGGATGTAACGTCTTAAAAAGTTTCTTGAAAAACAGACGCTCATACAGGAATAGCGAAAGTTTAGTTCGTGGAAAACACAGATCGCTGACAAAATTTTGCTTCATTAGTATTTAATTAGCTCATAAATGGTGGTAAATTGAGGTCACAAAGTTTCAAAAGTCAAAGATCAATCAAAAACACATATGGTGCACAGCTTTGTAAAACGAGATTCTCATTTAGAAACAAAGGAAAAACAGAATTGCTAAGCATTTTACCACTGTAATGGTTGATATGATCAATATCAGGGGTTTCGGTATATATTGATCAAGATAATTGAAGTATGTTTAGTCAGCAAATTGCAAAGATCTAGGTAGGGCCATGTTCAATACAATCTGATAGCAGGGGAGAAGGATAATATGTGTGAAAAAGACTGGAAGAACGAGTAAAATGTTACTGAAAGAACGAAAGGCAATGATAGACAAGGAACAGTATTTCCTCATAATCTGAGCGACCAACAGAGGGGAGGGGGATTAAATTTTTGTTATATAAAATGCATCCTAATTTTTTTTTTATTTGCATTTTCATTTTTTATGAGTCGGACAAAAAGATTTTGGAGCAGGGGAGGGGGGAGGGGTTAAACCCGGTAACCTAGTGGCGATTCTGGCCTCTCTTGCACCTGGGGCAAAATCTTGATTAGCAACCCCCCCTGTCTCCCATAAATTTTCAGGTCAAATTTAACACAATTTTCATTTATTAATAAAATTTTGCAAACTACACCTTCTACTTTATTCTTATAGAAATAAAATGTTAAAAATTACAAAATGATTATAACTGTTAGATTATTTATTTGAAATTTTGCGCCCCCGAAATTTCTGCGACCGGCACAAATTCCACTTCAGTCCCCTCTAAATCCACCTTTGAGGTGCTCCCCCCCCCCCTGGATGCAGCCTTGCGGTAGTTTAAAATCAATTCTAAAACATATTTCGTTGGTAGTAGTAAGACCAAATTGATCTTTGTTCTGCTGTCCATCTTTGGCCTCAAACTGTTTCTTAAGCTCAGATCTTTCTGACAAATTGCTAAACATTTTTACATTGCAATGATGAGTATGATCAATATCAGAACCATTTCATACTAATTTCATTGGATATTCTGTCAATATATGGTAGGGACATTGTAAAGATAGGGAAAGGGTCAGACTGGGAGTACTTGGAAAAGGTGACGAGAGATGGAGTATATTGTACGTTTCCAAAAATGTTCTTTTTAGTTCAAATTTTTCCAGGAAATACGCTTTGATCGAACGCACTTGTTTTATGTTTTGCATATATGTGTACAACAAAGGATATGAGAAGGGCAAATTCGTCACAAAGCAATGAAAATGCATGAAATTTATGGAAGTAACTGTAGAAACTAGGAGGTTGTAGGGGGGTAGGTTGCGGGGGCGTGGCCCCTCCCGGTCGTGTATGGGCCTAATATGTTACAACTAAAACTCAGGAGAGGGGTTAGGGGGTTTGAGCCCCCCCCCCCACAGAATGTTTTTCTGACTCATGGAGACGCAATAAAAATGCATAAAAACACATTTTTGATGCGTTTTTAACTTTGTACCCCCTTCCCCCCGAACAAAAACCCTGGATACGGCCCTGGTAAACAATCTCAATAATGCTTTATAATGCACGTAATTTCCCAACTAAAACCCTTTAATGGACAAATTACTACTTCAACGACCTCAATTTCCATTTCTACAAGAAATATATTTTGGCTCTGTCTCGGAAATTTTTTTCTATTAGACAGCACGCGAACCTCAACTTCGGATGTATCCATCTTCTTTATTTGAAATTTTGTCGCATGGAAATAATTTAGAATGTTCAACGTTAACTGTTCGATAAGAGTTCGAACTGTTCGATAAGGCCTTACGAGGGTTATTTTCGAAAGGATTTTACACTTGTTATCTGGATTAGCCTTTGTATCATCCTACAAGGTCTCCAACTTAACAAATATCGCGTTTTGACCTTTGAGAACAGACTTCGATCCGTTCACTTTGTGTCTCTGCGCAATCTAAAGGTATTTTTTTAAACCTGTTCATAACAGGCAAATATAATTTTATTGCTGATTATCAAATATTAATCAGGCTTGCAAGCGTCAATTCAAATCAAACAGTGGAGAACGATGTTAAAATTTCCCATTACGTCAAAGATTATAAAACTATATAGACAATTCAGCTACAGAATATGACATAGATAATAAGAATTTCATTAAAATAAACAAATAAATATATCAACTACCAAAAGCTAAACTTTTTGAAACTACACACCCTTTCTACGAAGAAAGTCCTTGTGTTTACACCCAGTATCAACCAAGAAAAAAATCCCTGAAAAAAAATGATAATGCAAGCATTTCAGGAAAAGCGTAAAAATAACATTAAAAAATAAAGGAACTCAACCTTTTCAATAGAAAGCTATAAAACGGACACATTCGACGAAAACCCAACCTAAAATAAATTTGAAACACGTGGCGTAGGAAGCATATTCAATTTCGGCCTTGATTTATATTTGGTTACAGTTGACTAGTTTAGTCTCAACCTATAATGCAATAGGCCCATCACAGAAGGCCTCAGTGGCTATCCCAACTCGAAATCTTAAAGCTTCCATTATCTATCCCTGATTTATATACTAATGGTATTAACAAATCACTGTAGCACCGAGAGCTGCCGGAGGCAACACAGTTGCGCACGCTCCTCCTCAATACCAATCAATTCAAAGCGTCCCTCTTTACACCTTCTTCCCACTTCATTCGGGGACGAAAGGCTTTCCGTTTGACCCTAGATGTATAGCCGAAAACGGCGATCTTTGGCAATCTGTCATCCTTCATCCGCAAAACGTGTCCTAGTTATCTCAACCTCTCTCATTACAGAGAGAAAGACTGTTTTCCATAATTTTGAAATAGTTTGCCATTTTTGCGGTTTGGATGAACCTCCATTCCTCTAAAATGAACTCGCGTGCACATAAATGTAATGAAGGAAAACTGCATTATGTTTGCTATATTTGTCTCTATGCTCTACCATCGCGCCCTCATGACTTGAGCTTGATACCGCCAGTTAACAGACAAGAAGACCAGAAATGATAAGTTTATAACTTTACAAGTAAACTTTCTTTAACTGACGTTTATACCACAAAACGTGATAATATTGTTTTACAAATCCCTCTTATTTCTACCAGTAGTTTTTGAATATAATTAGTTAAACTGAATGTGAATTAATAAAAAAGAATTGTGACTGGCGAAAAACTTTACTTCGCTCTTGAGATACGAGATTGTTGAATCGAAATTTAAAGCCGATACCTGGAGAAGCAACTGGAGAGAAAAGATCCAGAGATTAACAGCTGCAGATTTTGTTAAATTACTCAAGTTTTGAAATACGGTAAAAAAAAAAATGATCGAATCTTCAAAAATACCATCCCACCTCTCGCTAGAATAAGATCCAGTTCCCTCTTGCATTGGGAGAACTGTCTAACTGACCCCATTCGAGTTCAGTGCTGCTATGCAGATTGATCCTTACTAGCACTTCCCCCTTTTTCCCCATCAATGCTGATTGCATAAGTTTTTACTATTAATCTATGTAACGATCAGATACTTTTTTGTAACAAAAAATGAAGTTTACTTGTTTCATTATCTGTCGAAAAATGTAAGATTAGTGTACAATTGTGAAATGGTCGACAATGGTGAAGAACTAAAGACAGTCGGCCAAACTAATCCCCATGTGATGATACTCCCAACGTTCAATTCAAGGTCACCTGCAGTGAAGTAGGGGGGGGGGGCAGAATGAGTAGGCTTCATTCCCCGTATGTAATATTTACCATTAGGAAATATATAAAAGTTTGTTCTTCAGACCTTTATCCTTGAAAAAAAAAATAGTTGAAGGTCAGTTAAGTTCTTCAGTGATGGAGAAACCAGTGAAATTCCTTAGCTCCCAGATGGGGTTGGGCCTAAAAAGCTCCCTTCACGTGCATTCCCACCAAACCTTGCTTAGCAGCACAAACAGGCAAATAATACGAGAATTGTGGGATATTAGTGAATAATTATGAGTGTTATATTTATGAAATATTTATGAGTGTTATGAGTGAGCATTTATGAAATCCATGAGTATTCATGGTTGAACGCTGCACCCTGTGCTCCTCCCCCATATACTTGCCTGCTTGTATTCATGACTGAAAACTTCTTGGAAATTGTTGCAGTTGCTAAAATGACAAAAAGGAAGAAGAAATAACCTGGAATAACCAAGTTTTGTTTGATACAAGCTTATCATATTGGTAGTAACGGTATTATTTCTTTTACTTATTTCTCTAATCAAGAAGAGAGCAATATTTAGCCATCTTTAGTTGTTTGAATGTTTTGCCGCAAATATGCCTAAAAATAATTATAATCGCCTTAATGATTGGTTTTGCAAATGAGTCAACATTGATAAGAGACTAATCAGTTATAAGCTACTAAAATATGACTTGGGTAAAGTGCGATACATCCAATCCATGGATACAGAATTCTCCGGCCGTGATTTTGTTACAGATTTGCATTTTTGAATTTAAAAAAACAAGGCGGCGTTGGAAAATTTCCCCTAACAATATTTTTCTTTGTTTGTTATGAAGAGCCTAATTTTTGAGAAAAAAAGTACTATATCAAGGATTATTATGCGTAAACTGTGGGCGATAGAATATTTCTGATTTCATATTCAAATCTAGGATAAAAAATTGCATTGTATATACAAGGAAACTTTCTTGAAAATTTGTTTCCCAGTGTGTTCATTTCCATAAGCATTAATATATCCAAGCATATTTGTTTCCAGTTTCTTTCACAATAGGAGTTGTAGCGCAAATGATACTGATATTTTTAGCCCAAGAATACAGTCTGGAGAGAATTCACACATGGAGGGAGAAATTGAAAGAGAACCCTTCGAGGGAGGTCTAAGTCGTAAAACACACATGTGCTAGTTTGCAAAACACAAACTGTAAATTTGTTATAAATAACATTCTTGACGCGAAATATATGAGTATGTCAATAAGAAAGGCCATAAATTAGCTCTATCTTATTTTAGCGCTGGAATGTCGTTCGCGGGAGGACCCAGGGTCACGCTCCGCACAAAATTCTTAATTTCATGAAAAATGTACCAAAAAAGAGGGGACCTGCCAAAAAATTGGCGAAAATTGAGCTTTCTTCTGTTTGGCACCAACCTGGTGGATAACTTCAGAACTGAAAATCTGCAACTTTTTATTACCACTTCATGACTCTTATAATGTGCATATGTTGGGTGAGATATTATTGAAAAGAGATAATAATTCAGAATAAATTCTTTTAAAGAAACTATCAAAGTCATCATATCTTTCGTGGCAATGGATGGTTAGTTAATACCGTCCCTCGTCAATAGTTACCGAAACTCTTTAAAACGGTAAGGTTGGAATTGATATATCCATCAAAATATACTTTAGCTCTTCTTCTGATTCGAAAATGTAAAACTTATTAAGTTTAATATTACCCATCAAAAGTAATTAGCAAAGGAAATTTGCATTCATTTTAGAAAATCGACAAAAGGCTTCAAAAACGGATATAATCTTGTTGAAAGTTACATACACAAATTCAATATGTCAAAGAATCCAACCCAAGACCAACATTTTCAAACTATATTCGCGAAAACAGAGATTTCCCTATTTTTTCTGAAGTGAAAAATTTTTTTTTTTTTTTTTTTTTTTTTTTTTTTTTTTTTAATGATCACATTGAGCCCCTGGTCGTCAAAAATTTGCAGATGGCTCAATCGAAGACTGAGCTTATGATGGCTCTTTTAGGCAACAATGGTTAAGCCTATACGATGAAACGCTCTGAACCAATTTTTTGATGTGCCGAATGGTCTACGGGTAAAGGCTTCGGCTAGGTACCGAACGCTTATAGGTCCAATTATCACATCGACGATGCTTTCCTTCTACAGTATTAAATAATAATAAAAAACAAGTTTTTTTTAGCTGAAAGTAAGGAGCGACATTAAAACTTAAAACGAACAGAAATTATTCCGTATATGAAAGGGGCTGTCCCCTTTTAAATACCTCGCTCTTTACGCTAAAGTTTTTTATTGTTTTAAAAATTAAGTTGTGTGACAGATTCAAACTTTAGCGTAAAGAACAAGGTATTGAGGAGGGGACAGCCCCTTTCACATACGGAATAATTTCTGTTCGTTTTAAGTTTTAATGTCGCTCCTTACTTTCAGTTAAAAAAAACTTGATTTTTTTATTTAATTTCTGAGCATTTTTAAATAAATGCGGGTTTGGATTTTGGCTCACCGTACATAAATAATTAAAACGAAATTTGCATATTAATTTTACTTTTTTTTTGCTAAATGGCTTTCTCGAAATTTTGTTCTGACGTAACTTACGAATTAACTTACGTAACGAACTTCTATATTCGTAAGTTTTATTACGACTAGGGGGCGAACCCCCTCATATACGTAATAATTTCTGTTTGTTTCAAGTTTTAATGTTGCTCCTTACTTTCAGTTGAAAAAACCAGTTTTTTTTGTTTAATTTCTGATCGTTTTTTAAATAATGCTGGGAAATCCGGCGCCCCCTTCATAGAAATGTTTCTTCCCCCAAGGAAACATCCTCCATGGAAGGATTCTCCCCCGTAACCCCCTCCACCAACACACCCCACCCCCACCGGAAAAAAAATCCCTCTTGAAACGTCTTTATACTTCCCATTAACCAATACTATATGTAAACAATTTGCAAAGTTCATAACTTCCAGCCCTTCCCCCGGGAACTGTGGGGGATTAAGTCATCCTCAAAGACATATTTATTAGATTTTCGATTATGCTGAACAAAATGGCTACCTCAAAATTCTGATTGGGTGACTTTGGAAAAACAATGAGCGTGGGAGGGGGCCAAGTTGCCCTCCCATTTTTGGTCTCTTAAAAAGGGCACTAGAACTTTTAATTTCCGTTCAAATGAGCCCTCTTACGATATTCTAGGACTTTCTAGGACTACTGGATCGATACGATCACCCCTGGGGAAATAAAAAAAAAAAAAAAATAAAAAAAAAATAAACACGCATCCGTGATCTTTCTTCTGACAAAAAATACAGAATTCCACATGTTTGCAGATAGGAGCTTGAAACATCCGCAATAGTGTTTTCTGATACGCTGAATCCGATGGTGTGATTTTCATTAAAGTTCTGTGACTTTTTGGGGGTGTTTCCTCCTTTTTTCGAAAATAGGGGAAATTTTCTGAGAAACGTAACTTTTGATGGGTAAAACTAAACTTAATGAAACTTATATATTTGAAATCAGCATAAAAATTTGATTCTATTGATGTATCTATGGGTATCAAAATTCCCGTTTTAAGAGTTTCAGTTACTATTGAGCCGGGTCGCTCCTTACTTACAGTTCGTTACCACGAACTGTTTGATTAGTAATATTGGGCAAATACTTATATGTAGTTCCTATATACAGTGATCTGAGTTTTGTTTGCCAAATGTGCAGTGCTAGACCCAAGTGGCATGTTTCTATCTATATTTCTTTTATTTAATTGTACTATTTCAATTTATTTTTGAGAATGTTCAGGGACAAATGTGCCACCATGTGGCAGTATGTCCCAAAAAATTGAGACGATTTATATATAGCTTTTGAAAATTCTAATCCTATTGGCTGTCCCTCAATAGAATTTTAGCCCTGTTTCAGGATTTTTTTTTCAGTACAAAATGCCAAACACGGTAGCGTTTTGTGGCTTGATCTATGTTGTCATGGTTAACCACTTAGGGGATTTCTAGTAAAGAACAAAGCCTAGCTCATAGTACCCGAAATTCCAAAACAAGGTGTCAGGTGAGGAACAATCAGCATTTGAAGCTGGTCCATGCATGGTAACTATTATTTCTTTTAATCTTAAGGGAAAAAAATCATTGCGAAAACAAATATATGGGAATTTCAAAAAGCAACCCGAACACCCACAAAAATGGTGTCAGATTGAAATAAAAATTACACCATTAGAATGATCATAGCCAAAACCCCCATATAGGAGAATTACAGTCCCCTATCTTGAGCAACAAGAAAAACCACTTTTTCGCAGGGGAAGCACTGATTTCCTTTTTTATTTTCCTTTTTTTAGTAGATTAAAATGTAAATAAAAATCTTCAAGATTGTATCCTTTTTTGAAGGTGTTGTTTTTTTTCTGATAATTACGAAATTTATCTCATGCCAATTATTTTTTATAGGTAACGTTGAAAGTTTTTTTTGGGGCGGGGGGCGTATTAGAGCTACTATTGAACAGGGATCAGCTCTATACTCATCGCTGATTACCCTGCAAGTTGAAGCTTTCGCCGTTTTAATTTCAATAAACAATCCTAAGAATAGTTTACATGTAAGAAGATCCGCAACTCCATCAAGAATTATATTCCCTATGGAACGTAAGATTTGGTGACAAGTCTATAGGTGTCCAAAAGACAAGACAATGATATCATCTGATTAATTAGTTACATTTCTAATAACATTAATTACATTTACATTAATTAGTTACAATTAGTTACATAAGATTAATTAAATAATTTGTTAATTAATTAGTTACACATTTAACATTCACTGTCCCAGAATTATGATTTTACTCCGACTTTTTCTTGGAGAATGATCTCAACTTTCAACGCACTATCCAACCTTTAAAAAGAAAAAAAAAATCAAAAATGTATTTCGGTATATGGTTAAAGCTGAATCTCAGCTATTGAATGATAGCGAGTTTTCGTCTTATGTTGAAACATTATAACCGTATGCCTGCAGAAACATAACATACAAAACAGAATTGTTGAGGGAACGCAAATCGGTACTTATCTGTTAGCCAGTACACACTCGAGAATTTGGATCTATAAAATCAGACAATAACCGGTTCACTGATGTTTGTATACGGAGACAATTCGCTTCGTCTCAATGGAAAACTACATTGTAGCTTTATTTTAATAAATATTTGGTTGTATTTTGGTTAGGTTTGGTTACATTTTGCATGCAGCCCCGCTATACTTAACCCCCAACCCCCTTCTAATGTGCTAATATAAAGCCCAAATTTTATATATCCAATCTATCTCCCAAGCGTCTCAGTTGTTTCAACCCCTTACCTGTAGATCCAAACTCTCGAGCATTTACTGGCTGACAGATAAGTACCCTCAAATCTTAAAAACAAAACATCCGAAAGGAAAATATATCACAGAATTTCAGAGTACAAAATAAAAAAGTGAAAATCGTTGGGCTACTGTGAGACACGAATCGACGCTGTTAGTGTAAAAAACATTCACTGCAATTATCAAAAAAGAAAAGAAGAGATAACTTACTCCTGACAAATCCTTGACAATAATTCGACTTGATGATAATTTCACTGCACCAGATTTTGATCCGTCACTTTTTATTGAAGAACAAGGAGATTCAGGTCTAAGAAAATCAGTAATATAATTATTATTATTCAAGAAATTGGGTTATATGAATTTGATATTTTATATGTATAAAATGCAGTGCCCTATCCTTAAAGGCTTGCTGGATATCCCAAAAAAACTTCTTCGATATGGCACCACCACAAAAAACAACTACATAAAACATAACGTATTCTTCTTGGATCTCTTCACTCCCCCAAACCATCTACTAAAAGGAGAGGCCAGGGCACAAGAAAAATCTAAACCGGAGAACTTTAGCATATGTTAATATATTAATAAGTGTGTTAGAATCTCGAATGTACGGTTGCGACATTTGTATCTCCAACCGTATATTTCCATATACTGCGGGACTGCATAAGCACCTCAGTCACAAATATGTGATATAACTGATATTACTATTTATCGCCCATTCTATCCTATCTTTAGAGAAGATATTACAATCTGAAATATTTTCTTATTTAAACTAGATTAACTATTTTATAATTTAGTTTCAGAGTAGATAAATCAACCGAACGAAGGATTATTTTTCTTAGGATAGGAATAATCGTGCATCTGTGAACTTCTAGAATTTCAAAAAACTATTTGTTCTCTGATAGCGAAATTTAGGATAGTTTTGTATGGCTGGATATTTAGTTATGAATTTGAAAAGTTTTAGGATACTTTTTTTTCTATTTGCATTTTTAATGAAAGGGAAAGAAGACCTTAAAATGGGAATTAAATCCTACAAAATAAAAAAAGACTAAAACCAAATGAAAAAAAAAGCAAAAATTAAACCAAGAACTTGTATAATTATTAAACTTCAGAAGTGAATCTAAAGATAATTAATTGTAGATTTTCTTTGTTTTCAGTCATCACTTCTTATTTCTTGTTTAATCTTATCCTTTTTTTTTACAAACAAAAAGGATATAAAACCAACAAAAAGGCTATGAACCCGAACAAAACGAAAAACAAGACTAAGAATATATTATTTCTTGTAATTATTGACCTTATCTTTTTTTAAACCATGGCGTTTTCTAATTCGTCATGACCGGCGAATTGGTCTTAAAAATTACCTTTGCGAAAAATACAGCTATCTCTATTAGTGGAGAAATATCACGAACTCTGGTCTTTGATGTGAAGAAATAAGTGGTCTAATTAATGAAATAGGTTGTCTTCCAGCCATGTTGTACCATACTTAAATCATAGTAATTTGTTGTTTTTTATCGGTCAAAGAAAGGTCTAAGAAAATATTCATGTCCCTAACTGATCAATATGAGTAAATTATTATTATTACCTCAGTATTTACATTGATTCTTTCTTATCATTCAAATTCTTGTTGAATACCCGCGGTTAAAACATATAAAAAATGTGGTTTAGTACTCATACTGAAGGTTATTCTATTATCAACCTCATTGGACATATACCTTTCCTCAATACTATCCTGCTTGAACTTTGCTTCCACCATGTTCATGGTTTCTGGCCTCATATTAATTTCTGAAAAATACCTCAAAATAAAGCTAAGAATATTTGATGAATTCTACATCAGTCGACAAACCTACCAGCTAATATAAGTGCGGAAAGGAAACATATTTATTAATCTTATATATCTTCACAATTAAATCCAGAGAGCATTGAGTTTCCTAGTAATCCTTGGCTAATGACAGCCATTGAATAAATGGCATGAGCATCCAGGTTTGCTTTTTTTTAGTTTCTTGCTAACCTCATGTCAGGAAACATGAATACACGGCTCCTTCCTCACAAGGCAGAATACTCATACAGCCCTCCTCCGAAACCGACCTATTAAACCCAAAGTGAAAGCCATGATAGTTACTTGCATAAATATCAGAGGCTTGTCTCTGCTCTAAACACACCAGTTTGGATTTACTTCACCAGTTAACACCAGTTTGGATTTACTTCACCAGTTAACACCAGTTTGGATTTACTTCACCAGTTAACACCAGTTTGGATTTACTTCACCAGTTAACAGCACTTTGGATTTACTTCACCAGTTAAATAATTTTGGATGAAAACAGAATCTGCCAATCTCTGTTTCATTCTTAAAGTTGAGCGGGAGAGGGCTCAAAAGGTTTCTTCCTCATCAGAGCAGTATACTCGTACAAACCTCCTCCCCAGACTAACATATTTAAAAGTTTTGAAGTAGAAAGTTAGTTTTGAGCAAGTTAGAGCAGACAAAATTAAGCATTACAATCAAGGACTGTTTAATCAGGCCCGTACAAACGGGTGGCAGGAAGCCCTAGGCTCTCTCACACCAATATGTTATGATATTTTACAAAGGGGATAGCTAGACGCCATAGCCCGCTGAAATATTGAGTTGTATGCAACTATCAACATAATTTGCTACAATATAAATTGCTTTATTGGTTTCTATTTTGACAGAATTACCTCTAAAACTATTCCCCTCCATCCAAAAATTCCACGTGTATGTCTGTGTCCAATAGATCTTATTATTAGTGAATTTGGAAGAATATAATACCTTAGAACCTAGCCTGAAACCCCTCAAAAATGACGTTAAGCCGAAATAAATGTAGAAAACTAAAATCACCATCTGCAAAAACTCTTAACTGGAGGTTCTTAGGCCCTTTGTCTTGAAAAAACAAGAATAATCACTTCTTTGTACGAACACCAGTGGTTTAATCTCCATTTGAAAGCTAATGCTCATATCTACGCATAAACTTGTCTTGATTGTGCCGGATTAAAGGCCATATGGAACCGAAAATGGTACTTGTCGTGCCATTTCCAGAGTGCAGAAGGCTAGGGCAAAAATACCACCATTAAAGCTACCATCGCCGAAAACCCTTGTCTGGAGGCTTAGAGTCTCCCATCATGGTTGCAGCAGTAGCAGCAACCTAATAAGGAGTCAGCTACAGCCCATATTAGTCGAAATTTCAAATGCTTTTTCAAAGTAACCGTAGAGAAAAAAAGAGTCCTTAATTGACGTTAATTTAGAATTAGGAAATATTATACGGATTCGACAGAACAAAAGGTTTTAATTATGAAAATTAATTTGTGAAAATTTTGAAAAGAGCCTGAAATCCCTTAAACATGACAGACGTAAAATCAAGACAGAAAGTGCACATTTGAAACACACAACGTCGTAACCCATTGACTCAAAGTTTACTGTCCCGCACCTTTAAAAACCACAACAATCTAGTAGGCTAGACTAGTAGGCTATGCTTTATTTTTTATTTTTTTTCCTGCCCGATTGATCCGTTTTCAGGAATCGCCAAAGACTTTCAAAATAAAGCAAGTTTAACGTTTTCGAATAGCTCTAGGAGTTATGTACTAAGAATAAGTTTCTTAGTACTTAGTACTCTATTTCTTAATTTCTTGGTAATTTATTGCTAACAGCGATATTCAAGTTCTATTTAAATTATTGGCATCCAAGTTTATTACTGAAATTGTTTATTCAACTGATTTGTAATTTTTCTTTCAACTCTATTTCTGACTACATTTATAGCAACTGACCTCACTAACTTTTTTTTAGTGGAGGGGGGAGAGGCTTCACATTTAGCAAACAGGCTGATCATTTTTACATATTTTTGCTCGTCAAACGAGCAAATAATATAATTTTTAACATCTTTTTCGGTGAACCTACAACCCAGACCCCCCCCCCCCCCACTCAAAACACAAAACAATGCAAGAAGAAACATAAAGCACCTTAGGATGTTTTTTATGGTTTCGAAGTAAAGGATTCTTGTTTCTTATGCGTGAGTTTTGTGTTTTCAGTAAAGCACTAGTCTTTCAGAATTCTACAAATATAAGAAAGTTTCATGAGTCAATTTTTTTGAAACTTGTTTCGCAGATATATGTTACACAGGCTGTAAAGCAATAATTTTTGCGGTCGAAAAGTTTCAGCTTCGCACTTCCTTCCACAAAAAAAACTCTGTTTCTTAAATTAACTTAAAAAAAGAGACTTGTTTGGTGGCATAAAAAATAAGGTGTTTTGTCGTTAACCCTCAACTAGAGAAGAAAATTATAGTGTTTGCCTTAGAATTTGTTTTGTAATTTTATCAGCCTTTATGCAGGCTGAACAGTGAACAGTTTCAATCATTGGAAGGGGACAGTTTCAATTTTTCCTGGCATCTGCGTTTTGTCAAATTAGCAAAGAGAAAAAAATAACACCATTAAAGCCACCATCGGCTTTTTTCTTTTATAATGGTTGGGCAGTTGAAAAAAGTTGCAAGCAATATTTCTCTCAACTTGAGATCTTCATGATCCCAAATCATTTTTGGATACAGCCAAAGGCGCATTCGGGATTTTCCTTTGGGAGAGGAGAGTCAGAGAAAATTTAAAAAACACATCAAAAATTTTGTTTCTATGCATTTTTGTTGCTTTTTTACGAGTCGGACTTTTATTGGGGGAAGGGGGGTCAAACCTAGCACCACCCTCCCCCCCTCCCTTTTTTTACGGCATTCGTTACAGCAAATTGATTGGAGATATTGGAGGGTTGTAACTGCTTTACTCATGTTTCTACTAGTCTCCGTAGCACTTTCCATTTACAAAAAGGATAAAATTCGATTTTATGTTAAATTTTAAGAAGAGAAGGTCGATCCAAACACCAATCTATTACTTGAAACAAAAATTTTCGGCAATACACAAAAAAAGATAAGTCACACTCTCTCCTAATTAACACTAAATTAAGTACATAATTACAATGTGAGACCATTAGAAAAAATCTATACTGTTTGATGTATTTTGTTTGATCTAACAAATCGGACAGGGGTTTTTGAATCCGAAAGAAGAGATCAAACAGTTTTTTTAGAAATAGCCAATTGATCCAATGTGGTTAGAAGTTGGTGGTGCGTAGAATTGGCTGCTGATTGGCTAGCTGAGCTGATAAAACCTATCTTATGCACAATAAAACAAGAATATTAAAGTTGAAATCATCATATGCGAAATAGAAATAAAATGGTAGAAAAATACAGAATTACAGTTTCCTTGGTGATCATTGACTTTATAAGGAAATGAGAAGGACAGATAAGCAGAGCAATTTTCCAATACTGAACGGAGCAAGTCCTTTCGGAGAGGGATCGGATTAGCTATTATCTAGAAAAGAAAAAAATCTTAGAACTAGTCTCCACTAGTTCTAACATTTTTCTTCTTTTCTCGATAATTTCCAAACATTATCCTGCAAGCAGCTTTCCAAAACTAAGAAAGCAATATTTTCTGTATTTCCATTATAATTAAAAACTTATAGACATGCATGAATTTTGTCTGATTAAAGTTATCTCATGCGCCCCGTACCACCAATACCTTCAAATCTTGAGTTGATCCTGACTGGCAGATGCACTCATGGAAGACAGAGTGGGGACGCAGCTGATTTGAGTCACTGTCACACTCACCAGTCCCATTACAGAATCTACCTCAGTCACTGGACAGTGCGGTTTAAGGTGCAAGTAAAGATTTTTTATTTTGTCAACCAAACCTAAATTGGTAATCCACTGCTCGCATTTTTAATTGGTATAGTTATTCTAATATTAATTGGTATAGTTAACTATCAAACATACCTCCTTAGAGTTAAAACTTAATCAATAAAATACCTAAGAATGGTTGCCAATCCAATAATTTCTTCTTTTTTAAGACATCTGATATTTTAGCCATCCGATGTAGTTGCTTTCGAGTGTTTGTCCTCAGCGAAGGGTTTGTAAAATCAACTCTTCTAAGATCAACGGGAGGCCCGGATCACTCCAATTCGAGAGGATCCAGAAGATTAGAAATACAGATTTAACTATCAAACATACCTCCTTAGAGTTAAAACTTAATCAATAAAATACCTAAGAATGGTTGCCAATCCAATAATTTCTTCTTTTTTAAGACATCTGATATTTTAGCCATCCGATCTAGTTGCTTTCGAGTGTTTGTCCTCAGCGAAGGGTTTGTAACTCTTCTAAGATCTTCTAAGATCTTAACTCTTCACTCTTCACTAAAAACACTTAACTCTTCACTAAAAACAGCTGGGTAAGATAAAAATAATAAAGCGCTGGGCAGACGTAGTATTTTCGTCCAACTGTTTGAAAGCATGCGAACGATAGGCTGGATTTTAACAGAAAAGACAGCGTATTTTTGGCAAATGTTTTAAATTTGTAACACATGAACCTCTAACGAAGATCATTTGGTTGACTAAAGGGTTGGATAGATGTCGCGTTTTTGAAGCTAGAGACGGCTGTATATATTCAATACGGGCGTATTCAATTCCAGTTTATAAACTAGGATATTTTTTTTCTTAGAAGATGAAAAAGGGTTTGTAAAATCAACTCTTCTAAGATCAACAGGAGGCCCGGATCACTCCAATTCGATTAGAAATACAGAAGATTAGAAATACAGATTTTCCAAAAATGAAAACTATGCTAATTTGAGATGCTCCAAAAATGATTTCCTTGTGATACTCAGGCCAAAGAATCCGTTTGACCTCCCTTTTCCCTTATAAAAGTAACTATATTTAATAGTACCACAAGCAAAATAAAAATATATGGTGGCGGGACTTCAGCATCACCTAGTATTTGTTTAAATAACTTTTAAACAACTTACCGAGTAGATGGTGCCAGAACAAATTTTGGTTGTCTGTGGCAACATGAAGGTGGCAATGAGAGAGGTATATATCCAGAGGAGAAGTAGTCATGATTTAATATCTAAAAGAATAGTTATTATAATGATAATACGAATAATAAGACACAAAACAAATGCTTATAAAAAGACTATAGGATACTTGTTGGACTGGAAACCAGTGTTAGGCACTAAATTACATTGTCAATTTAAAACATGTATTTGAACCATCTATGGCCGAAAATACAAAAATAGGTATCTTATACTAAAAAGGGTAGCCACGGATACATATTTGTGTAATTTATTCCACGAATTCTAGAAGAATTCATTCGAACAAAAATTTTAGTTCTGATGCTCGTTTAAATGACAAAAGAGAACACGCCCCAACTAAGTGCCATATTGTGATTAAGAAATGCTATAGACCCTAATGAACCAAAA
>NC_142809.1:20638857-20691357 GCF_049724085.1 Artemia sp. Qi Xiang Cuo | reverse complement strand
TCAACATACAAAACAAAAATATTTCGCACAAAGAATCAATGCAACTACGTTTAAAAAAAAATATTTGTTGTTCCTGATAGGTTTCCCTTGGTATCCTTGCTAAAAATCCCATCTAGGGTTTTGAGCTTAATAACTCATTAAATGGGGTATTAAAACCACATTTAATAACCCCGTCCGATATTTCCTCAAAGTTTCAACTGGGTCCCTTAAGTCGTTAATTTACTTAGACATTTTCTTCAACATTCCCCGAAAGTTTAACGGAATACCATTAGTCATTTCATAGATGTTGCAGATACGGTCTTTCGACAACGTGGACCCAAACAGAGTCTTTGATGCCAACATCTCCTTTAAAGTTCCCTAGAAGTTTCAGCTTAATACGCTTTGTCGTTCCTGAGATATCGCAGATACAGCCTTTGGACAACCTGGATGCATATAGTATGTTTTGATTTAGCTCAATATTCCCTCAACATGGCCTGGAAGTTTCAACTTAATAGCATAAGCTGTCCCTAAGATATTGCAGATTCGCTCTTTTAACAACAAAGATATAAATACTGTCTTTCGTTTTTGTTTACCACCCCCCTCAACATGACCAGAAAATTCCAGCTTAATATCCTTAGCTGTTCTTGAAACATTGCAAACTACGCCTTTTAATAGTCTATATGCACGTTTGATTTTGAACTTAGTTTTACACTCCCCACTGCATTCCCTGAAAGTTGTAATATATTAACCTTTGCTTTTTCGAAGATTAATTAAAAAAACTTTTTCCTGAAAATAAGTTTTTCGAAGAAAAGTAAAGAACTCCATTAAACAAAAAAATGAGCAAAAATAAAATCAAATAATCTACCGAGCGTGAAACTACCATAAATCAGCATCGATAAATAAATGAAACCCAAAACGAGCAGAGATTACAATAAATAACCGAGTCAAACTCAAAACGAGCAGAGATCAACATAAGTTGGGCTCAAAACCCCTATGCCCTCCCAAGGCCAGAACATAATTTGCACTTTACCGAAAAAATACAAATGCATGTGCATTGTCAGTTTAATATACGTTTACTGATATTTAGTAATCAAAATCTTAATAATATTTGATTTATTAAAGTTATTAAAGTATAAATATTTATATTTTTTTCAGTAAAGTGAAAATTATGTTCTGGCCTTGGGAAGGCATAGCGGTCTTGAGCCATAATCATATTGATCTCTGATCGTTTCGAGTTTGCATCAGATATTTATTGCAGTCTTTGTGCGTTTTGGGTTTTATTCATTTGGTGATGTTGCTTCGTGGTAGTTATACAATTGGTATATTATTTGACCATATTTTTGCTAATTTTTTGTTTAATGGAATTCTTGGATGTCCTTCAAAGAACTTATTTTGTGGAAACAGTTTTTTTAATTAATCTCTTTTCTTTTTAGATTGACATAGTCTTTTCAGAGAAAAAGAAAATAATACTTTAAATCTTTTTTGCTTTTTTTAAGAGTCTATAGTTTGGCCTGGTTTGCTGGAGTAAAATTTTCAGCAGTTTTTAACAACATGTACCCTTTTAAAAAGATGGACACAAATTGTAGTGTTTAATTTAGTTTCATTACTCCTCTAATTGGCCGGAAATAGAAAACTTGATATCATTCGTAATAAAATCTGTTTACTTTCTTGAGTAGCTTGGATACACTTACGCTATTTTGATTTGGTTAACTTTTAAGAGAAGAAGTAGCCTCAAAAGTTCGAACATAATACCCTCAGTCGTTCTTGGGATACTGCTGAGATGCCTTATTGGGAATTAGCATTAACACAGTGCATTTTGATTTAATCTTATGACAACACTTAGTTTTTAAACATAAAGCCAAATGGGTGGGTGGGCGTGGGATTAGTTTCCCTCCAATCACTTTCTATTTTCAATCGAATGAGCCCTTTTCGAAGTTCCTACGACAACTCCTTTGATACAAAGTGCCCTGGTCTAAACAACAACAACAACAAAAAAATAATACATTATATCCACATCGATCTTTACTATAATTTGACTATTAAAAAGGGCACTAGGCCTTTCGAATTTCAATCGAATGAGCCTTTTTCGAGTTTCTACGACAACACTTCGTATAAACACCTTATATGGCCCCAGGGCATAAATTACAACTCTTACCCTAAAGGCTGTGAGGGTGGTTGTCATCCTCTAAGACCTAGTTTCCAGAACTATCAACTACGTTATACAAACTGGCTATCTCAAAATTTTGATTGGATGTGTCTGGGAAAATGGTGAGCGTGAGAGGGGCGTTGGTCTTTCTTCAATCACTTTCAACTATTAAAAAAGCCACTAGCTCTTTCAATTTCCAATAAAATGAGTCCTTTTGAAGTTTTTACGACAACGCTTTCAATAAAAACCTTATATGCCCCCAGGAGATAACTTACAATCCTTGCCCTGAGGGCTCGGGGGGGGGGGGTTCATCCTCTCAGACCTAATTTCCAGAACTCTCTACTACGTTGAACAAAATGGCTATCTGAAAATTTTGATTGAATGTGTTCGGGGGAATTGTGGGCGTGAGAGAGGGGTTAGTTACCATCCAATCACTTTCAAGTATTAAAAAGGGCACTAGCCCTCTCAATTTCCAATCAAATGAGCCCCTTTTGAAATTTCTACAACAACTTTCTAAATAAACCTTATATGCCCCCAGTGCACAAATTACAACCCTTACACTGAAAGCTCTGATGGGGTTTTTATCCTAATAGGCCTAATTCCCAGAACTTTCGACTACGTTGAACAAAATGGATATCCCAAATTTTTAATTGGATGTGTTTGGGGAAATGATGGGTGTGAGAGGGGGGTTAGTTGCCTATTTCAATAAAAACCTTATATGCCCCCAGGGCATAACTTACAACCCTTGCTCTGAAGACTATGGGGAGAGTGTCCTGCTCAAAGGTATAATTTCCTGAACTTTAAACTTCGTGGAACAAAATGGATATCAAGAAATTTTGATCGGATGTGTTTGGGGAAATGGTGGGCGTGGAAGGGGTGTTTGTTGCCTTCCAATCACTATCGACTATTAAAAAGGGCACTAGCCATTTCAAACTTCCAATCTAATGAGTTTTTTTTTGAAGTTTTTACGACGACACGTTCAATAAAAGCCTTATATGCCCCCAGGGCATAACCTACAATGCTTGCCCTGAGGGTTGTGGGGCCGTCTCCTCCTCAAAAACATAATTTCTGTCTGGAAATTCAAAACACTGAATAAAATGGCTATCTAAAAATTTTGATTGGATGTGTTTGGGGAAAAGGTGGGCGAGAGAGGGGGGCTATTTGCCCTCAAATCACTTTCGACTATTAAAATGGGCACTAGACCTTTGAATTTCCAATTGAATGAGCCCCTTTTAAGTTTCTATGGCAAATATTTCAATAAAAACTTATATGCCTCCAGGGCATAACTTATAACCCTTGCTCTAAAGACTGTGGGGAGAGTGTCCTGCTCATAGGTATAATTTCCTGAACTTTAACTGCGTGGAGCAAAATGGCTGTTTCAAAATTTTGATTGGATGTGTTTGGGGAAATGGTGTGCGTGGAAGGGGAATTAGTTGCCTTCCAATTACTTTCGACTCTTATAAAGGGCACAAGCCATTTCAATTTCTAATCAAATGAGCCCTTTTTGAACTTTCTACGACAAAACGTTCTATTAAAACTTTATATGCCCCCAGGGCGTAACTTGCAACCCCTGTCCTAAGGGCTGTGAGGAGGTTGTCATCCTCAAAGACCTAATTTCCAGAACTTAAAACTACGCTGAACAAAATGGCTATCTAAAATTGATGGGATGTGTTCGGTGGAATGATGGGCGTGGGGGGCTAGTTGCCCTCCAATCACTTTCAATTATTAAAAAGGGTACTAGCCCTTTGTTTTCCAATCGAATGAGCCTGTTTTGAAGTTTCTACGACAACGCCTTCTACTAAAACCTTATATGCCCCCAGGCCATAACTTAAAACCCTTGCCCTGAGGGTTGTGAGGTAGTGTCCTCCTCAAAAACATATTCTCTACCTGGAAAACAACTACGCTGAACAAAATGACTATCTTAAAATTTTGATTGGATGTGTTTGGGGGAATGATTGGCGTGGGGGGGGGGGCTAGTTGCCCTCCAATAACTTTCGACGATTAAAAAGGGTACCAGCCCTTCGAATTTCCAATCGAATGAGCCTGTTTTGAAGTTTCTACGACAACGCCGTCTACTAAAACCTTATATGCCCCCAGGCCATAACTTAAAACCCTTGCCCTGAGGGTTGTGAGGTACTGTCCTCCTCAAAAACATATTCTCTACCTGGAAAACAACTACGCTGAACAAAATGACTATCTTAAAATTTTGATTGGATGTGTTTGGGGGAATGATTGGCGTGGGGGGGGCTAGTTGTCCTCCAATCACTTTCTACTATTAATAAAGACGCTAACCCTGTGAATTTCCAATTGAATGAGCCTGTTTTGAAGTTTCTACGACATCGCTTTCTATAAAAACCTTATATTCCCCCAGGGCAAAACTTAAAACCCTTGCCCTGAGGTCTATGGGTGAGTGTCTTCCTCAGAAATATAATTTCTATCTGGAAATCAACTACGCTAAACAAAATGGCTATCTCAAAACTTTGTGTTTGGATGTGTTTACACTCCAATCACTTTCGACTATTAAAAAGGGAACTAGCTCTTTAATTTCCAATCGAATGAGCCTGTTTTGAAGTTACTACGACAACGCCTTCCATAATAACCTTTATGCCCCCAGGGCATAACTTAAAACCCTTGCCCTGAGGGTTATGGGGGAGTGTCCTCCTAAAAAACATATTTTCTATCGGGAAATCAACTACGTTGAACAAAATGACTATCTCAAAATTTTGATTGGAAGCTTGGGGGAATAATGGGCGTGGAAGGGGCGTAGTTGCCCTCCAATCACTTTCGACTATTAAAAAGGGCACTAGCCACTCCAATTTCCAATCGAATAAGCCCTTTTCGAAGTTTCTACGACAACTCCTTCGATACAAAGTGCCCGGGTGGAGAAAAAACACATTATGCTCACATCGTTCTTTACTTAGGCAGTACTGATGCAGTATTTTAGACAATCTAGATGCACATAGTATATTGTGGTTTAATTCAATATATCCTCCAATTTGCCTTGAAAGTTTGAACTGAATGCCCTTTACCGTTCCTGGGATACTGTCTACGCGCCCTTTTGACAACCTAGATGCATCCATATCGTCTTTTTACCTATTTAGTTTCAATATCCCCATCAGCATGCCGTTTCAATATCCCAATTATTTGTTCCTGTGATACGCCCTTTTGACAACCTAGATGCACATATCGTCTTTTGACTTAACTCAACATCCTCTCAATATTCATTGGAACTCTTCTTAATACCCCTAGCCTTTCCGGACACCCAGAATCATATATATGCTCTTTTTAATAATGATTCTATATGTAAACAATTCTATATGTAAGCAACTTTTCATAATTTACAACCCCTATTGCAGGGGTTGTGGGGGTTATCACCACTATGTGCTTGGCTATTGGGTCTTTCAACAATTGTGAACAAATATCTATTTCAAAATTTTGATTGGCGTTCTTTGGGTGTGTTGGCTTGGGAAGACAGCTAAGAAAGCTGTGGCAGGGGGGGGGGGTGGTTGCACTCCAATAACTTTCTGACCTGAAATAGGGCACTAGAACTTTTAATTTACAGTAAAACAAGTTCCCTTTGAAGTTTCTATGACCACTTATTCGGTACGAAGGGGCCTGGTAAAAAAAGCCATAATACATGGAAGCCATATTGACTCACGAACATAGTGACCAAAACTCTTGCTTTTTTTTGCTTTTTGTAACTACTCAAAATTTGTTTAGCTTTAGATTACCATTAAAGCTGAATTATCATAAGAAAATTAACTTTGCAAAAAGCTGGAAAAACTCCAAACAAAAATGTGGAGTTGAACGAGAAGTGCACCGTCGTATAGAAGATATCTAAGACCCTTAAGACGGAGATTTATGCACTCTATAAAACAAAATGTGAAATTCTATATTATTCCTCAGAAGGGATTATTCCCTTCTCCTGGACTTATTCCTTCTAGAATTATTTCTCAGAAGGGTAGTCACATAAGTGTGTTTTACAGATTATTTTTATTCTTCAGAACGACCATTACCAATCAATAGTCTCAATTAATCGGGAGATGCCTCGTTCAAACAGAAGTTTTGTGTTCCTGTGGACTTTTAAAGAGCAACATCAAAGGGACTTTTCCAGCCAGTTTGTGATGTGAAATATAAATTTTGACCCGAGAGGAGCTTCAAAGCCATCGAGTAAATATTTCGAGAAAGATAACGATTTTAACATAATCAGAAAACCTCATATAAAATCTCTAAGTTTCCAAGGATTTACTACCACATAGTGGCATCTTTTGTCTCCAATATAGTTAAAATCAGTATTATTTTCCTTACTTCATTTCTATCTGGGATTATCAACTTTTAGCGGTGTGTAATTGCGCATCGAGTTTCACCTGAGGTGTCAATTATTTTTATGGGAGGGATGGAGGGAGGAGCGGTTGAAGGTAAGCTTCATAAAGTTTATCTTTGGACTCATATTTCCCTACTTGGTCTGGGAAGGTAATTAGACCAGTTTCAATCAGACACATGCATGGGGGGGGGGTGACAGTAATTGTGACTTAAACAGTATTTACATAGTTTTAATAGAATTCATGTATTCCTCTTTCGGATGGAGGAATTAAAAACGAACAGCAATAAAACATGAAAAATAGGTCTTCGTCGCAAGGAACCATGCGTGATACTGACAATCAATTGAGATCAGAAATGTTGTAAGTTATTTCTATGGTTTTACAAATCATTTATTATGGATAGAATAGCAACGCACAACAAGAAAAAACTTCGCCTAGATGTAAATAAAAACAGAAATATTTTACTCAGCTTTTGCACAGCATATGTTCGATATTTGCTACCGTAATATAAAATTTGATCAAACAAGAAGAAATGGAAACTGTGTTGGACTTTTACGAAGTTTGAAAGAGATTAGAAAATAAACTGTATACAAGCTCTTTTAGAATGTATTTACGAGCTATACACAGAGTTAAACCAACTCTTTTAATGCGGATATACAAGTTAAAAGACATAAACTTGGAAATTCAACAGAAAAGTCTGAAGTTTTCTAGAAAAGGGCAATTTGACTTAATAAGTTAACAAGAACAAAAACATTAATACCAGCTTGGAAAGCTAAATAACTATTCCAGGGTACCAAATGAAAAAAAAATCATTAGCTTTTTTTCAAATTTAGTTTTTTTAAAAGACCTTAAGGTAATCAATTATAATTTTATTAAATTAATTATTCATAAAATTCCTTATGTGAAGAGATTATATAATTTTGGTAGAATTTCATATCTTAAAATACATCCCAACGACCAAGGACGTATCTAAGAGGGGTACTGGGTTTGAATACACCCCCCCCTCCCGCGGATAATTTTCGGTCGACTCGTAAAAACGTAATAAAACCGCATAAGAACAAATTTTTGTTGTGTTTTCAAAGTTCTCCTTTGTACACCCCCCCCCGACAACACACGCCCTCAAACAAAAATCCTGGATATGCCATCGACACTCCCTTCAGCTTGGCTGGAATACCCTTTGTTTAGCATATCTGATAAATAACAGTGAACATTTTGTAGATTTCAGTTTTTCAATTTTTTTTTATATATAATTTTTTCTTTATTTGTAGAGATAACATGTTTCAGTATTATTTTTTTTAATATGTTTTAGTTGTTTATTTTAGTGTGTCCTTTTTCCCGATGTTATAGGTTTAAGAACATTTTGCTGGAATAACTGAGATTTTTGTAGTATTACATGTCTTAAGGCTCATGTTCCTTGTGAAGCTTTCGTATGTTATTTTTCTGCTCTCCTTCTGCTTTATTTATCAATGAGAGATAAAACATTTGTTATAACTCTATGGCAGATATTCAGTTCTATCCTTCTGCTGAGTTTTGTTTTGCGAAATTGGCTGTGCAGGGTTTTTTAGACGCAAAATGCGTTACGAATTGGTTGAAAGTCGGAGAAAAAAGGGTGATTTCCTATTTTTTTTCAAGTTTATATCCCTCTGTAAGAGCAAGTCTAATTAATTGGATAATTCTGGCTCTGTGAATGGATAGAGCTGAAATAAAATGCTGTAAGTACCTTGTTCGTTTGGTGTAAGTTAAAGCTGAAGACTTGTCACAAAATGTTTCAAAGATAATTTATACCTTAATTAAAAGTTTTATCCCTTGTTGTATTCGTCGGTATTTTCATTTCCTTTATGGTTCACTCACAACAGAATAATGTAACAATTTCTGCATAGATATAAATATAGATGTATATTCAGAATTAATATAGATAAAAACAATATTACACAGATGTCAATATAGATGTAATGTAGATAAAAACAATATTACATAGATGTTAATATAGATGTATATAGATGTAAATAATTGCTGCTCTTCACCTCTTATAAAACAGAACTTTGCTCAGTAGACACTTTCTATAAAATCTTAGCTGAAATTTGGAATTGACATTTCTATTGCTTATAAAGAAAAAAAAAAAAAATTCCCACTACCTATAATTTTGTAGATAAGATACATGTGCTCAGGAAAACAGCTGTCATGTAGTCAGCTGAGGGTGCTGAGGGTCATATAATCAAGATTTAAACCTTTTGTTGGAAGTATTCTCAATGGCTGTTGTTCCCTTGCTCAAACTTCAATGGATTTCGAAATATACAGAATAGCAAAATTTTATAAGTAATACCACTTTAAAAAATAGTTCTATCTGACTAATTTCCCACTAATCCACTAAATTATTACTTGGTTTACTGGAATTAAGATTAAAAGAGACTAAAAAAACCGTCGTATCAATTGTTTATCAATTATTCTTTCAGTTGGCTTGTGTGTCGAAAGAACAATGTGTTGAAATTATCAAGCGGTACGAGCCATCTTCAGAGGCAAGAGACAGGAACCAACTACTAATTGATGGTAAGAATTTTCTTCTTTATGTCTGTCAAGAGAATTGGCACTGTAAATAAGACTTTTAAGAGTCTATGCCATATCTGTTGTTTTATCAGAGATCCAGTTTCATAATTTATTAAATAACCTAGACTTCTATATATATAGCCGAGTGTGCTGTTACTTAACCGAGTGTGGTTTGACTCCCCTATATTATAATGCTATCCCCACCCTCTGGCTTCCTCATGTGAAGCAAATAATCGTAGACAGTAGGGAGAGGTTTTTATTTAATTATAAAAATAAGGTCTACCCACATTTGTCAGTAATGAAACATATCGAAGAGGAGGGGGTGTGGGTGTGGTTCACCATTTGTTACGCCATTGTGGTTCTGTATTGTATTGGAACCAAATTTCAAGATGTCAAAATACGCAAAAGGTTTAAAAAGCCTCAATATTTCTTTTCAGGGCCAATATGATACCAATAAACTCAGATTCAAGTCCTAGTCTAGCCCTTTAGTCTTAACTCACCTCCATAACACATCTTTAAAGACATGTTACTCCTCTTCTTAATTACGATCATTTAACAATCCTTCGGGGAATAATCCCTATCAAACAGTTCGTTGTAACGTTTGATAGCGAGTTTGATAAGTAAGGAGCGACGAGGCTCAATAGTAACCAAAACTCTAAGAAACAGAGTCTTGATAACAATAGATATGTGAAAAGAATTGAATTTTGATGCTTATTTAAAATATAGAACATTCATCAAATTTAATGCTACTCATCAAAAGTTTTGCCGAATTGCTACTCATCTGAGAAAATTTGCCAAATTTTTGTACAAAGAAGAAACACCCCGAAAACATCAAGCAATCTTAAGGAAGATCAGACCCTCAGGTTCAGCATACTAGAGAACCCTCCTGTAGAGGTTTCAAGCTCCTATGCACAAAAATATGGAATTTTGTATTTTTTGTCAGGGGAAAGATCACGGATATGTTAATTTTTTTCAGGGGTGATCGTATTGAATCAGTGATCGTAGAAGATAGGGAGATGGGTCATTTGATCGGTAATCAAAGTTATAGTGCCCTTTTTAAGTGATCAAAAATATGGAAGGTCAGCTAGCCCCCCTCCCACGCTCATTTTTACCCAAAGTCACCCGATCAAAATTTTGAAATAGCCATTTTTTCAGCATAGTCGAAAAATTGTATTTACTATGTGTTTGAAGGTGATTTAACCCAGCTCAGTCCCAGGGGGAAGGACTACACGCTATGAACTTTGCCCATTGTTTACATATAGTTGCCTATTGGTTATTGGGAAGTATACATACGTCTTCAGGGGGGATTTTCATGGTGAGGGAGGGGGGCTGATTACTTTGGAGGATCTGTCTATGGAGGAATTATTCATGGGGAAGGGGAACTTTCCATGTAGGGGGAGCCAGATTTCTTAGCATTATTAAAAAAATGATCAGAAATTAACTTATAAAAAACAAGTTATTGAGTATGCGAGGTATTGAGGAGGCGGTGAATCCCCTCATATATGTAATAATTTCTGTTCGTTTTAACTTTTAACGTTGATCCTTATTTTCAGTTGAAAAAAAGTTTTTTTTTTTATTTAACATCATCTAAGGAATGACGCTTGGTTTAGTATTACTTGCTCATACTCAAACTCGCGCTTCATAAATAATTTAGCAGACGGATGAACATGTCACACTGTTTGAAAACAGAACTATCTCAGGATTAATACTATACATAGCATAAAGGCCCTAACAGGAGCTTAGGATCCAAGTCCACCGGATCCGTTGGTTGATAGGTTCAATTTTTTCTTCATCCTATATAATTAAAAGACCCATAGAACCCAACGGCGAAACCCATTCTATTCAGATACGCTATAAATACATAAATAGATAGATAGACACATAGATATATATTACTTTAAAAAACAAAGATTTCTATGAGGGGAGTAAAGAGTGAAGTTGAAACTTAAAACGAACAAAAATTATTACTTCACAGCCTATCTAACATATATCGGTAAAACCAGTGCAAATAGACCAACTGGTAATATTTTCCTATGTTTGTAGGATCATGGAAAACTAGCACTTCACACAAAATCGAGTATAGAAAACAAGAATATTGATTTGGGAGTCAAAAGTTATTACGTAGCCTCACAACTACAAACCAATCTATAACGCTTGTCATAGTCTTACAAGTAGTGTTAAAGCAATATCTCCAACGGGGCAGGTAGCTAATCATTCCAGGAGGGCAGTACCCATACCATACAAGCGCACAGTACCACCTTACTGTGTCAATGAAAGGTAGCGGACAGTACCCCTTAATTGTGTCAATGAAAGATAGCTGACGGTTAGGACATTACTGTTTCAATTAAAGAGACAATACAGATATATGGATGTTTTATGTTTATGGATTTTTATTGTTCATTGTATTGGTGTTATATTTGATGTTTTATTGTATGGGAGTCTGATTGTTATTACAGAGTTGGTTTTTGATATATGGTTGAATATGTGTGTTACTTTATGATTGATTATACGTATTGTTATATGGTTGGTGTTTTATTTAATGTTTTTATGTATGGATGTTTTATTGTAAAGATATACGGTTTTTAATAGTTTTTTCAGGCTGTTATGGATGTTTTAATGTTGGACATGATTCTTCACTGTAGTATGATTATAGGAGTTGACGTTTTTACTCTGACATTGAGCGTGGACATAAAAAGCCCGATACCGAGTTAGTATCTCAGTCAATAAACTGAATTTGATTAGTTTACATTATTTCAAATTGGAGAAATAAAAACGTTCAAATATAGTGAAAATGATTAGTTTCACACTATTACATCTCGAAGGAACTGACAGTGATGTTGTTTAGACAAGGGCCCCCAATGTAGCAGTTGAAATTGGAAAGGATTCCCGACTAACATTTGAGTGGGATGAGATGTTTGGCAGATACGTTATATCATTGAGTAAATTTAAGTCGGGTGAACAATTATGCTTTGCCGCAAAAATGAATATAATTTATTTATCACGAATACAACATGGATTGAATGCTATCATGAAGCACATTGAGGAAAATGGGTTGACTCACCTACCGCAAAGAGAGTGAAAATATATTCTTTTATTACATTTCTGTCAATAAAAAATGTTTTTTTTATAATTGTTTGTTTTTGATTAGACACTCTAGATGACCGTTTAATCCACTTTCTTTCTTTCTCTCTCTCTATAGTGGGGAGATGACCAATAGGTATTGAGATTTTGCAAAAAGTAGAAACTTGCAATTGTTATTTTAGTCTATAGTTGGTAGTGGGAGTATCAAGAACGAAAATGATTGGATTTGAGAAAGAGAAGATCTTATGGAATCTAGTCAAATTGAAAAAATGTTTAGTGATAGATGATGGCTTTCTGGAATTATCTCTTCAATAGAAAATGTTTTCTCTAGAAATGCTTAACAGTATAATGGGAACTGATTTCCCATCTTTGGATTATTGTTTGAAGCTTATGCGCTGTGAATCAAATGCATTTACTCAATTTATTGATATATTAATTGAAACGAAACAAAATGACATTGTGATTCTGCTTTTAACCACTACCTAGAAATTCACTCTATAAAACAATAGAAAATAAGTTTTTGTGACGATACTCGATTACTTCTCCTCCTCCTCCCGAAAGATATTTTTTTTATTGATTTTGAGTCAGTTTTTTTTTGGCAATGAGACGGACAACATCGAAAAAATGTATCATACATGTTCACTATGTTTATATACATTGGGCAGCTGGTCATCATGTGAGAACTGCACTACAGTTGATGACTGTAATGAAAAGCGTAGACTATGCAATCCGTGTAAAATGCTAAAAGGATATGGTGTAAAAATTAAGGACTGTAATACCTGTCTTGAAGAGACTTGTGACTCTCATCCTAATGGGTATCTATGCTCCAATTGTCATTTTGATAAGTGTGATCAGCGGGAAAATACTTACTCTGGTATGATTGGAAAAAACCCTAAACGTGACTTCAGGTTATTTCTACGGGATTGGTATCGTGTTGGATTTAAATTGTATTGGGAAGAAGAATTTGGAGCACTTTTCAATTGTAAAAACATGAAAAGAGTATGGTTCCTGCGTCATCGTTGTGAGGACAATGGTAGCAATGATTATAAACCTAGTGATTTTTATTTGGCTGTTACAGAAAGTGATTCTTCATATGAGAATATTGTTTGTGACATTACTTCAAATAATCAGATAGAAACAGGTGAATTTTTCAATATGAATCGTAATAGTATCATTGACTACACAAGAAGATTTAATAACAATGAAGTTAAAATATATTGTGGAAAATATGACCCTGACTTTGCACGCCAGGATCAGCACAAGTTGAATCCCAATGATCTGCCACCACTAATCGTTGTCGACGACGGCTATGATGATGACAGTCTAAATGACTATGAAGAAGAAGAAGAAGAAATCTAAAAAATGAAGACAAAAGACTTTTTTTTATAGTACCTATATATTTTATTAATAAACAAATTCACGTACATTTTTAAAACACTTTATTCTTAGGGCACTGAAATCAATGTTATACAGGTCTGAGAGAGTATTTTCTACTAGAAAATCATTCAAACGTGGACTGTGTACATAAATGTTGAGAAATTCATTGAAAGTATATTCACGACATCGAAAAATAAAATAAAGTAATGCATGAAAACCAAAGCTTTTGGTTGATAAATCTTGTACGCGAATCCTTTTTGAATAATTGTTTTTCCACTTCCTTCGAGGTAGTTTTTGATGTGTGGTGTGTAGAATACATATGGTAGATCAAGAGGATCAAACAATTCTATATTCTTCGCTGTTTGAAAGATGTATAGCCAATGACCCGTCTGCAAAGTCGATGGACTACTATTAACAATGATAATGGTTTTGTTAACAGTATGAATATAATCAAGGAAATCTGAGGGTATACAATAGGATTTGTATTTGGCCATAAAAGGATCCATGTTAAATACATTGATTATTTGATTGGTGCTCATGGTGCCAAGTCTAAAAGAACACAACCACCGGGGCTAATTTCTCAATAGGTTTCAAATTGATTGAGTGAGATTAATGTTACACTATCTTTCAATGGTTTGTCAAAGGTATACTCTAAACGTACAGTACCCGTTCGGACAATACTCATATCTTGAGAACCAGACAAGTCTAAAACAATGATGCCATGACTTTTGCGAACATTGAATCGGTAATACCATTTTCATATAGTTGAGAATCTCGTTCCAGGGATTGCATTGTCAATTCATATAGGATCCTATAGGATTTATCAAAGGATAAATTGTAGAGAGGAATTCCATGTACTTTGCATACAGGAGAGGAAATTACAAACAGTTCGAATTCATGTGGAGAAATTGTCTACGATCCTATGGCACTGGCCCTTTTTACAAAATCCAAAGCAAGTTTCGAAGGAATTTCACCATTGATAAATGAAGAATCGGTGTAGGTACTTGATCCAGTGGCAATATGACGTTGATTGGCGATTGTGTGAGGAACGAGCAGTTTGATATTATTTATAGAGGCTCTTAGTTTTTCAATTGCCAAAGCAACAAAACTCATAACCTGTTCTTTTCGCCCTTGAAGTATTGCGGCGGTGAGATTGACATTAGCATCGGGTGCTGCAACAAGTGTTTTTCTATATATGAAATTGGACGGTGCAAGTTGTAACTTTATATCGATTTTAACATTGGGGGGGGGGGCATCCATTGCGATATATTGAATTTTTCTTGATTGAGTCTACCAACTAAATGATACTCCTTGCTCACTGTCGAAGTGAGTTCACCGTCAGTATCAACATTTGATCTATAGTCATAGCCCATTGGCAGACCCCTCAATTTCTTATAGGCCATTGGGTTCATCAACATAAATTGTATGTAACTCGCATAATTTGATAGATTGTTGCTAGTGCTCACCAATGTTCCATTTATGTAGACACACTTTTGTTTAAATAAATTGTGTAGTATACCTATTTCATAGGATACTCCATCGGCGTTGGAGGGAGGTAAATTTTCGGACTTTTTCCTCACTACAACTTTTAAATCAATAAATGTGGATGATAAATCTATAAAGTAGTCTTCATTGGAATAAATTTGAAAATTTATGTTTTCAGAGAGTGTTTGTTGTAGATAGAATTATTCATAGTATCCATGTTTTACACTGACATCTACAATTTCAGCATTGAGAAGATGTAAAAAAGGACAACAGTGAGATGAGACACCTTGTGGGTTAGATACGCCATTTCAGTTTAGGAAAAGAAATCCTTTTTCGATCTCACAATTCTTCATCTAAACAAAAAATCGCGAAGAAAGGAAACGAGGATCTTGGTTTCCTTTTCTTATTCTTACTTTTTTTTGACAAGAGTGATGATGTCTTTCGTTTCTGACCTGAGTAGAGACTGATGAGTGATGAGATGTTTTTCCTCCTTTTAAAACCTTTACCACTTTGTCGTGATTTCAATCGCTCGCCAAGGGATCGTGCACTGGAACTGATATTTTTTGAAACACTTTCCTTAAAATCTTTACCATCCCCCCAATCGTGTTGCGTAGAGGATGCAAAATCTGCAGCAACCAGCGCAGTATATTTTTTAGCTAGCGGTATTGCAGAGCGAAACAGCTTAGCAAACCAACTGCCAAGACCTTAGCCCGACATTGACGAACGGCCTTTATAATAGTCCATTCCATGACCCAATTGTCGTGGTTGGAGAGCATTACCATAGCAATCAATATCAGGACATACAAATATATTTTTTCTATTAGCCATTTTGTTGTTGTCGAAGGGGTCGAAAATGACATGTAATCACGGCCAAACCCTTTGTTATTGCTAGAGGATCACCTAATTCACTGCATAGTGTTAACTGAAAGAGTTCCAAATACGAAGTATTTACAGGAACCTACTGAAGATGCTTTATATTATAGTGATGAACATGTTCATTGGTTTGTTTTTCGTTCAAGAACACGTAGGAGGGGGACATTTGAATGACCAACTCTCGATGTTTCCACAAAGGATGCATAAAGAAATATGCAAGAGTCCGATGCGAGACCAGGTGGATAATCAGCAGCAATAACTTGATCCATCCCACTAACAGTGCCTGCGTTTTTCCCATTGATCATGTTCCGTTTGAAGCCAAGAAAATATCTCAGATTATCATTGAGATGAATTTTTTCAGTTTCAACAGGTGAGGCAATGTAAATCCTATCGTGCTCCATTGAATAATTGAAATGGAATGTACCATTCTTACGATATGAGATTTTCCTATTGATTGACACAAATCCGTCATAGTACCATATTCTTTATATCTCAATGTAACATCCGGATAGTCACTAGACTTAAATGCTTCAACCCATTCATACTCGACAAAGAATGACCAATCGAATGGTATAACTTTTATCTCATACACACGATCCTGTCTCAGAATATCATATGTATTTTTGAGAATGGAGTCGACAAGAGCAACTTCATATTTTACATCATCGAATTTGATGTTGGGGGAAAGTTTCTTCCAAAGATCACTTGTTTTATTCAAATCATTGTAGAGAGGGTCGGAGACGTTGGACATAAACGTTACATAAAAATCATTGGGCATTGTGTATGTCCTTCGCGGATATCCACGAATCAAAATCAGAGTTGTATCCTAACCAACGAATAAGCAACTGTTTCATGCCCCTGTGAGTACGAGTCTTTAATATCTTTTCAATCTGATAGATTCCGGTGTTTTTAAGTTTTTGTAATTCATAATCATAAAAGCCGCCAAGATTCTCATCATCTTTCATTTCACGTAGACGATACTTTATGAGTGTAGTTTCCAAGAGTTTGGAGACTTTAAAAAGTTCAGTGGACCTTAAGTAATTACCCTTTTCAAAAACATTAGTAGTTCGATTGACTCGAACGGTATCACCAACATTGAATTTCTTCTTTTTCTTTTCATTAACCCCATTGGAATATTGTTTAAGAAATACACTGACAAGTGTATTGACATCATGATGAAATTCTGTTGGAGTGGAGTTGGACAGGGATCCATGTGGACGTTGATTATAAAGCAACATGATTTTATCCAAATCATGAATAAAAGCAGCGGTATTTTTCAAAGTGCAATATCTAGAAATTAAAAGTCGAATAGTTCTTATCAGCCGTTCGGTCAATGCTGCCTTTATTGGACTATGACTATGATAGAGAATTGTATTATATTTCAGTAGAACCTTCTTTAAATGGGGATTAACAAATTCACTACCCCGATCCGTTTGAATCTTCTTATAGCAATCATGTTCAAAGAAGATTTCAAGAGCTTTAGCAACTTCATCGCCGCTCTTTGACTGCAGTGGCATGGCATATGCATAGCGACTAAAAACACTGATTGCAAGTAAAATGTAATTGTATGGGTGATTGTGACGCCGTTGAATATCATCCAGAGTCAAAAGATCTGCTTGTAGCATTTGTAATCGGAAAAAGGCTTTAGTTTTTCGATAGTGATTACCACGAACTCTACGATTACGATGTAGAGTGTAACTTGATTCATTCTATAGATACTCTGCCGCCCGACTATTTTGAGGTCCAGTAGCTGTAGCAAGTGTGGTGGGTGAACTTAAACTTCCCACTGCACCAATATTCTCATAAACATCTTTCAATGCTTAGACCATTTTGAACGTAAACACGTAGTGAAGTTTCCACTGCCCATTTACATACTAACAGAGTATGGTCTGGGGGATGCAGTGATATTAAGATGTCTTCGCTTGACTCCCCCACTCATAACTCTTGTCAAATCATTTCCACTTGGCGTGCTAGTATGTTCCGAAAATTATTTAAAAACATGTTTTTATATTTGACTAAATTCCTTTAATCGTTTTAAAACATGTTTATTGGCAATAAGGCTTTTGGGAAAGTTTGATGAGTTTAAAAATGTATGCAGATGACTGTCAAATGATACAAGTATTTTACGATTCGTGAACAAATCTGATAATACATCAAGTAGGATATAGGTCTTGTCATGAATTACAACTTGATTCCCATTAGAATCAATTTGAACATGTTCACTGTCACTGAGATATGTCAAGAGTCTTTTACATTGTTCAAGATAGGAATGTGGCATTAGATCTGCAACAATTGTCATAACTTTAAACAAATCTTCTTCTTCTTCTTTTGGTATTATTGTTGATGATGATGATGATGATGAAGGAGTCATTTCCTTATTTTGATCAATGACATTTACTTCGAGTGGTTTCTCACGATAGGGTTTATGTTTGTGGACTCGGCGAAGTGCATTTTGAAGCAGAATTAATTTTTCATCGTCGGCAACTGTCTCATTGTTAATGAATTTATTGAGATTGTCCTAGAAATGTTCCTTTGGCGAAAGGGCCAGTTAAATTTGGAGTAAATTTATAGGGTTTGGCCATTCTCCCTCTAGAGAAAACTGTTTACAAGTCCTGCAATGATTGGCAGTAAAAGTGTAAAGAAGTTACCACCCGCTTGAAGAAGTCGTTTTCTTTTAAAATAGTTTCCTTTATTTTTGCCTGCTGCTGATGCTAGGGAGCGTACAAGGGAACGACGTTGTTTTGTCTGTTTCTTAACACCTTCTGGCAGTTGAACATTGCTTTCAGTTAGATTTAAACAAAGTGCAGATATGAGATTAACGAATTCTCTGTCGACACCATGTTTGGCCTTCTTAAGTCGTGGTTTTGAGTTACCTAGGACGGTGAATAAATGCCAATTTTCATGTAGTTTCTTCAGTGTCATGATTGCAACTAACAACTTCTTTTACTTTATTCAAATAAAAAGACACAAAAAAAGCACTTATCACAATTGGAAAGGGCCCCCCCGGAAGGGTGCAGCGGTCACTGGCGGTGGTCGGCCAAAGGCCGGTCCCCCCCCCCCCACCTGGGCCGGCTACGGGCATGGGGTAGAAAAAACAATTTTAAATACATTTTTCTATTTACAAAAAAAAGAAGAAAAAACATACGATTCCACCCTGCTATAAAAAAACACTGCTGAGTTTGGGAAAAAAAATAACTGCTGCGTTGTGAAAAAATCAGTGCTGAATTGGGAAAAAACATATCTATTAAAAAGGATCCCACCACCACCAACATCCAACCATTTACTATTGAATTTTTTCCCGACCGAGGCGATGTCTATAATCTCGACATACACTTCGGTCAGAAGTTAGATAATGTCCGTGGGGTAGAACCGTCACACCATCCGCACAAACATACTCTTTATCCAACACGGGACACATGGCTATTTTTACAACTAAAACTGTTTGGTTTTTAAATTTTAGCCGTGATACCGATTTTTTTGCTGTTTTAATGAGTGCTTTCACGGCTGAGAGCATAAAATCCTCACCACCCAATCTCTCAACAACCTCTATCAATTGCATGGAATTACGCGAGTCTGTTTGTGCGTGAGCATAAGAGACTGCAATGGCCTTTTGTTTTTTAACAAGCTTTGATTTCAATGGATCATACACATCTATGAGAGCAGCTTTGCAGTCTAAGGCCACCTTGTCACTCTGTTGGAGTGAATTTTGAAAGTTCTTAAATGGCAAGATGGCCCTGTCACCACTAACCGTTTGCAGAGATTGACATCCTTGACGCTTGGAATGCTTCATATGATTATTTAACTTAATTTCTGACCGGAATCTAGATAGACATATTGGACAATAGTAACATTCCTACCTCCCTTTTTACCATCCCCAGAACCCGACTAATATTCGGAATTGGAAAAAATGCCCAATTGAATCGGGATCACTGGCTGGCTTGTAAAGAAGCCAAACCCAATGTTACACTGATTCAATGGACAGAGCCCTCACTGGAAATATAATCCTCTTTTTGCGCTCAACCCCCTCAAATTCTGTTTCATATTGTAAAACAGTAACACCAATCTTTAAATATGCATTAGCCCGCTCAAAAATAGCTATCCCATTAAGGAAAAGCCATATTAAGAGCTATATTTGTGGGTTTTTCACTAACAAGTTCATTTTTTTAGCCAAGACCTCGACAATGTTACTGGATATTGATTATTTTAACAATTAAAATCTATTATAGGGAAATTTGGACTCTTATTAACTGCATAATCGTCCAACAGTGTCTTACTAGCATTTTCTTGCAGAGGCTTGTGAGCTGCCACAAGAAATGCATATTTAAAGCATATAAGCCCTGTATCGAAACAAAACCGTTGTACACCTTCACACTCATTTAAATTTTCATTATATTTTAGTCCCACCTCCCCCTTGCCACCTCCCTTATAATAAAGTTGTTTTTCAATTTACCCGCATTAATATCCAAACTCCCAATAAATAAAACTACCGACCCACTACCCACCACGGTATAATTATCCAATTTTGTTACTATATTATCAACCCATTCCATAAAAACACCCTCAAAATTATTCAAGTCCGGATGATGTGGTAGAATTTCAGTACGTAAATAACGCTCATACACTTCATCCACCTTTTAATTTAAATAAATTATTTTTTTGTGCGATGGCAGCCTTAATCTCATCCCTCCCACCCCTCCCGAATCATTCTTTCAAGAAGGGCTCGAATCTTGCATAGTACACTCCACACAGGAGTGTACTATGTCTACCAGATCCGTTATGATGCTAACTGATGTTAGTGAATTAAATGGATCCCCAAACTCAGCCATATAAACAAATACATTGTGCAAGGCAGAGTCAGCTAAATTAAAATTGGGCGTGACAGGTGGCGTTACGGGGATTCATGTCCTCCACCAATTTGCTCAATGATGGGGATGTTGCGTGGTGTGAAATCCCCCAACTCACTAAACAAACCCTCGAGTGTATCAGGACTGAGAAGATCAGCCCATTCGAGGGTAGGTGGTTGAGCCATACCCGCTGTAGATGTACTTGGTACATTAATGTAACTATCCCGATTATCCGGAAGAAGTATACTTCAATTAAAATTGGGCATGACAGGGGGTGGTACAGGGATTTCATGTCCTGCACTAATTTGCTCAATGATAGGGATGTTGCGTGGTGTGGAATCCCCAAACTCACTCAACAAACCCTCGAGTGTATCAGGACTGAGAAGCATACTACTACTACTACTACAATCATCACCAAAATAATCATTTAACAAATTTTCAATCCATTCCTGTGATTCGACATGGAGATTATCTTTGAATTGTGTTGGTGGTGATAATAACTGTATCTCCATGTCGTCAAATAGATTGTTGGTCCTTAGGTTTGTTGATGGTGGGAGTTCCTGTACATTTATCTAAAAAATTAATGTGAAGTTATTTTTTCTTTTATCAGAAAAAGAATATTTAGATTGTCTGTGTGTGTGCATTTGTGTGTGAGTGTGTGTGTTTGTGTGTGTGTGTGTGTATGTGTGTGTGTGATGTGTGTATCTGCATGTGTGTGTGTGTGTGTGTGTGCATGTGTGTGTGTTTGTGTGTGTGTGTGTTTGTGTGTGTGTGTATGTACATGTTTAATATGATGCTTCAAGCGTAACCTGGTATATGAAAGAGAAATTATGCCATTTTTTTTATTCTATTATATTTTTTTATGGTGAAATTTTTTTTTCAGTGTTTAATAACCTAAAATTGTAGAAGGGATACCATTTTATTACTTTTTTTTACTTCTTAATTTACGTTAGATCCTAACATTGAAACGTTGTGTTTTTTTGTCATTAAAACATCGTTCACAAACATACATAATTAATAACTTGCCTTTTTTATATTTTTTTTTATAACACGCACAGTGTGATAGATATATACAGAGATGGGGAGAGAGAGAGAGAGAGAGAGAGAGAGAGAGAGAGAGAGAGAGAGAGAGAGAGAGAGAGAGAGAGAGAGAGAGAGAGAGAGAGAGAGAGAGAGAGAGAGAGAGAGAGAGAGAGAGAGAGAGAGAGAGAGAGAGAGAGAGAGAGAGAGAGAGAGAGAGAGAGAGAGAGAGACGCAAATAGCGACGAAGACCACACTGCCTTTCCCCATAAACAAATAAGTAGAATAACAGGGAAATTTTTATACAAGGCAGTGGAACGCAACTTTAAATGAATATTTCGACCCTATATCCAAGGGCCGTCCTCAGCAAAACAGATGAAGAGAATAAAAACACTATAAACAAAACTTATATTAAAATTCAATCATTAAAACTGTTTAAAAAATGTTTTAAAACAGCCCTAATATCATTACTTCACGGAAGTTCAACCAGGACTGGTACTCCAAACGAAATGGACAGAGAACAATTCATTCAGATGGAATTAAAATACTTACAGACAAGCTTTTAAAGCTAATCTTGCCTTCTTGACAGCCAGCCTAGAAGGTCTATTCGTAATAGGTTGAGTGGAGTTATTTACTGGTTTCTTAATATAATTAGTCAAATCATTTTTAATTAAATATGTGTTTAGGGCATTAAGCAAATATTCCCCCAAATCCCTATTTAAAGAAATATAACTATTTATTTTGATTTTAATTTCAATTGCCTCTCGAACAACCTGTTTTATGCCTAAATCATTGCTAATAAGGCAAGTTTCTTCAAAAAGCATTTTATTACTAGGGTTATCATATATGTGGCTGCTTAAAGCAGAATCAAATGAAATATTTGTACTATTAGAATTTAAAGCTTTAGTTATGTCATCTTTGTGTTTTTGCAGGCGTTGCAACAACACAAAGATGACATAACTAAAGCTTTAAATTCTAATAATACAAATATTTCATTTGATTCTGCTTTAAGCAGCCACATATATGATAACCCTAGTCATAAAATGCTTTTTGAAGAAACTTGCGTTATTAGCAATGATTTAGGCATAAAACAGGTTGTTCGAGAGGCAATTGAAATTAAAATCAAAATAAATAGTTATATTTCTTTAAATAGGGATTTGGGGGAATATTTGCTTAATGCCCTATACTCAAATTCAATTAAAAATGATTTGACTAATTATATTAAAAAACCAGTAAATAACTCCACTCAACCTATTACGAATAGACCTTCTAGGCTGGCTGCCAAGAAGGCGAGATTAGCTTTAAAAGCTTGTCTGTAAGTAATTTAATTCCATCTGAATGAATTGTTCTCTGTCCATTTCGTTTGAAGTATCAGTCCTGGTTGAATTTCCTTGAAGTAATGATATTAGGGCTGTTTTTAAACATTTTTTTAAAACAGTTTTAATGCTTGAATTTTAATGTTAGTTTCTTTTATAGTGTTTTTATTCTCTTCATCTGTTTTACTGAGGATGACCCTTGAATATAGGGTCGAAATATTCATTTAAAGATGCGTTCCACTGTCTTGTATAATAATAATAATAATAATAATAATAATAATAAAAAAATCCCTGTTATTCTACTTATTTGTTTATGAGAGAGAGAGAGAGAAGATACAATTTTTCTTACGTAATCACGGAGAGAGGCGACTGGTTCCATGACTACATCAGCTTCTTGGAATGGGACTATTGCTTGCATGTTGGGTGTGGCAGTTGGCTGGTGTATGATGGGTCTGGATGGTTGTGGCATCTTGTTGTGGATGTTGGATTTGGCAGTTGACCAGTTGACTGTTGGCTGTGTATGATGGGTCCGGATTGGACTAATGGTTGTGGCATCTTGCTGTGGATGTTGGATGTGGCAGCTGGACAGTTGGCTATTGGGTGGTTTACGGTTGTTCGGGGTTTACGGTGGGGGTAGAAGGAGGGAGGGAGGGGGGTGGAGGAGGGTATAGGGTCGGGGGATAGTGGTGGGGGGACTTTGGGCCAGAATAAAAATAAGTATGATTTGCCTCATGTACTAAGTTTGCAAGCCATTTAAATGCAGTGTTTACACACTTTTTTGTTTTGATATTGCTCTATACCGACCTCTGAAGATCCAGATTCAAAAATATTTGACAATTCGTTAACTATAATGGGACTGTATAAACCATTCGATAAATTATATTATAATTAATTTCTTTACCCACTAAGAATATAAATGAATAGCTTACTTCTTGCGTTTAGCTTTCATCAATATTCCTTTTGTTAGAATGCATGGTGTTATTTCAAATATCTATTTTGAACTGAGAAAATAACTCATCGTCAGAGTTTTTATACCCGTGTTCAAGGTTAAACATAAAAAAAAACACACCTAACACATTGCCATAGAATTTCGTAACAACCAAGTTCGTTTACCCATACCAGAAAAATAACCATCAATGCATGAAAACAGCCATGAATTTTAACAATAACATGAAATTTAATACAAAATCATTGTATTGTAAACACCACGAATTTTCATGGTATGCTGATTATAATTACAACATAAAAAAAACAACCAAAGATATGACTTTTTAGGCGTGGTGATTTCTTTCTGTATGCTACCTTAGGTTAACACAGCAAGGGAGTACATTGCGCTCTCTTTCATTGACATAGTAAGGGAGTACTGTGCGCTTGTATGGGGGGGGACTGCCCTCTTGGAATGATTGGCTACCTGCCCCGTTGGAGATATTGTTATAACACTACTCTTACACGACCTGTAATGTCAGTAACTTTCATCATACAATTAAGACTATCTTAAAAACTTGAAAAGGCATAAAAATGAAATATTAGCTTATTAAGCGCAAAATCATTAAATAACATCAAAAATAATGGATTCGTTTATCAGGTAACATATTGATCTCACCTTGTATTGCTTGAAATGAAGAACAAATAACCATAATATGAAATCTAGAAATTCGGTTATTCCTCTCGATACAACGGAGCATTTTAAGTTATGCTACAAGTTCTAAAACGAGTCTATAGCGTTCACTTTAATTTTGTGTACAAAATAATCATAAAGTGTCATTTTCAGATCCAAAACGACATTCAATCATTGGACTTAGCTCATTGTGTACGAATGATGCCAAATTAAACGAAAAAAAGTAACAATCCTAAAATGCTTCATTTTAATCTTGTTAAAAGTTTCTTCAAATAGCTTACTTTTACTGCACCAAAACTCCTATATTGTTTTGTGTTTTCAGTTAGGAGCTAGTTGCCTGTAATCCTACAAACATAGGGAAATATCGCCAGTTGGTTTATTTGTACTAGTTTTACCGATATATATTACATAGGCTGTGAAGTAATAATTTTTGTTTGTTTTAAGTTTCAACTTCGCTCTGTACTTCCCTCGGAAAAACTTTGTTTTTTTACATTAATCTGTGCCCGTTTTAAATTTGAATTTAACATAGAAGCAACAGTGCAATTATCATTTTTTCAGGAGGGGAGGGCAGCCGTTTAAAAAAATAAATTTATTAACACTCAAGAACGTAGCTCCAGGGAAGTAGCTTTGACACGAAAGGTTAACTAAGCAGACAGCTTTGCAAATCCAGATATAATTGTGGCAAATTTTGCTAGCTCAACAGAAATGTGCCTTTAGGCTTTGGAAGTTATTTGACCTGTCCCTAAAAGAAAAGCCACTTATTTAGAAATGAGTCGAAACAAAAAAAAGATCATTTCTCGTGTAGGTACGATAAAGGGTATTATAAACTGGGTTTATTAAAATGAACTACAAAAGACCATACCTTTTTCTGCTTCTGAAGCAATAGCCACTTCTAACCTGTTGTTTATTATATCAATATGATGACCATGAAAATAAAATGAAAAATATAATCAATATGATGAACCTTAGCCATATTCGTTTTTCACGTTTTTGCCCACAAAGTAAGGGACCTTGTTGCCATCATTTGCTAATCAAGACAAGCCACTGCATCATATCAAAATAGGGCTTAACGGAGCTATTGAATAAGTTTCAAAGGAAAAAAATAATTGTTTTCCCCCGGTATAATATACACTTTTAAATCGTATATTACAATAAGGATCAGGGATGCGTGTTTATTTGTTTTTCTTCCAGGGGTGATCGTATCGAACCAGTGATCATAGAAGATGGGGAGAGGGCTCATTTGATCGAAAATCAAAAGTTATAGTGCCCTTTTTAAGTGACTAGAAATATTAGAGGGCAGCTAGCCCCATCTCTCACGCTCATTTTTCCCCAAAGTCACCCGATCCAAATTTTGAGATAGCTATTTTTTTCAGCATAGTCCAAAATCTATTGAGTGTGTCTTTGAAGGTGATTTAACCCACCACAGTCCCCGGAGGAAGGGCTAAAAGTTAAGAACTTAGCCCATTGTTTATATATCGTAGGCCTATTGGTTATTGGGAAGTATACAGACGTCTTCAGGGGGGTTTTTTCTGGTGAGGAGGGGGGGTTGGTTACGTTGGAGGATCTTTCTATGGAGTAATTTATCATGGGGACGGGGAATTTTCCATGGAGGGAAGCTGGATTTCCCAGCATTATTTAAATAAAAACGATCAGAAATTAAATTATAAACAACAAGTTATCGAAAAAACACGCTTTACTGTTAATCGAAATAGAGAACTAATAAACCCTGTTATTATATGAACCCTGAAAATATCGTTATTCTCTCTACACAACGGAGAATTTCAACTTATGACACAAGTTCTAAAAATAGTCTATAGTCCTGATACTATCCATATGGCTTCACTTTGAACTTGTCTACAATACAATCATGAAATGTCCCTAATATGCTCTATTTTATACTGTAAAAAGTGTCCTTAAATGGTTTACTTATATTCAACCAAATCTCTTATATTGTTTTTTGTTTTCAGTACTCTTTACTTCCCTCAGAAGAACTGTTTTTTATTAGTTAATTAAAAAAACTGTTTTAACAAAATAATGTTTTAACAAAAGTAAGGAACTACAGTAAATTAAAATGAATAAATGTAAACTCAAATAATCTACCAAGAATACAACTAGCACAAATCATTATCAAATAATAGATGAAACCCAAAACAAACAGAAATTAAAATAAATAAGAGTGAAGCTCAAAACCAGCAGAAATTGATATGAGGAGGGTTTTAAACCCCAAGCTTTCTACAAACCAATAAATAATTTGTACTTTACTGAAAAAAAATTAGAAGAATTTACTGAAAAAATATGTGCATTGTCAGTTTAATATACATATGTTGATATTTATTAGTTAAAATCTTAATTAGTTTTCGATTTCTTAAAGTTATAAAAGTGAAAACATTTAAAAGAATTTTTTGTTGGAATATGTTCCTCCAAATGAAATAGTGATTGATATCTTTACATGCCTGAGTCCTATAGAATGTATATTAAAAATGAAATAGTGATTTGGACATAGTCACGACTATTCAAACATCACAAGAGTTATTTATAAATGTCATAGATAAATAGGTGTGAACAGCCAGCCGTCAATAATTTCTTGGAGAATCTGGACGCTTTTTCGGATGGGAAGGTTCTAATACCGTAGAAGTTCATTTTTACCGAGTCCTCCCTGTAAAACCTTTCCATTCCGGGAAAGATATTCATATCGTCGCTGAATGCAAGGTCATTAAAACTTTAGCTATATCTATTAATAACTACTTGGTTCTGACATTTTTTCATGGAGAGAACAAGTCTATTTAATGCTACTGTTACATCTTAAAAGTTTTGCCACTTAGTTAAATCTACAGTTTGTTTCTTCCATTCTAGGATTCACGCGATTTTTATTATCAGAAGATTGTGACATTTTTGATCAGATACATTTATCAGTTTGTCAAGATATGACACAACCATTGTCTCACTATTATATCTCTTCTTCGCATAATACATACTTATTAGAAGATCAGCTAAGAGGGCCTTCGTCTGTTGACGGATACACTAGGGCTCTGCAGTATGGCTGTCGTTGTGTGAAAGGTAAGAATGTTTCGTATAATATGGAGAATTTTCACCACACCTTGGATTATGGATTATCTATAATTTAAATGGCAGCTTTCTTGGGAATCAGATTTGTTCCCACAGCGTCGGGCTAATCAAGCTTAATACATTAGTATTGACTTGATTAAGGGCGACGTGGGCCTTACGCACTATTTCTTTTTTAATTTTTCGCAGGGGTCATCATGAACACCAGATGGCCAGGTGTAGCTGTAGAAGGGATCATTTGATTACAAACTGAAGTTCTATTTGTTGCCAAAACTGATCAGAGGTCAATGTACCAATTCTTCAACACCCAATGTGCCTGCAGGCCATCCTGTAGCCCAATATGGCATCGGACTAAAATCTCAAATTGACATTTTAGTTTGATCAATCGGAATGTCTGAAAAATTCTTCCCAGAGGAGATATGGTAAGTGCAGCCCAAGGGGCAAGGGCCGTGCAAACGGCCAATTTAAAACATAAGATTCATACAAACATTGAATAAATGAAAGAAGGATATATTATACCTTGGGGAAATCAGACTCATACAAGAATTGTCAATATGTATAACTGAAGGGCTAAAAAGGAAGCACATGGTTCCAAAGTCTTATCAAAAATAGTTTTTGCTGCATTATTTTTTTGAAAAAAGCTATTATAAGGTCTTCTGGTCTTGCTAACTTCAGATTTGAGACTAATTGAAGCAAAACTAAACGAGAAGATACCCGATACCAATACTTAAGGAACAGTATTGTCAGACTTTGTACTTCATCTTGGAATGATCTCTCAATGGGTAAATTCAACTGACACGAACATAAAAAAAGCCAAATATGGCGCAAAAAAGCAAAAAAAAAAAAAAAGATGACTAGTAACCTATCAAACAGTTCGTGGTAACGAACTGTAAGTAAGGAGTGACCCAGCTCAATAGTAACCGAAACTCTAAAAAACAGAATCTTAATACCAATAGATACATCAAACGAATAGAATTTTTATGCTGATTTCAAATATATAAGCTTAATTAAGTTTAATTCTACCCATCCAAAGTTACGAGCCTGAAAAAATTTGCCTTATTTTCAAAAAAAGAGGAAGAAATCCCCTAAAAATGATAGAATTTTCTATGAAAATTACACCATCAGATTCAGTGTATCAGAAAACCCTACTGTAGAGGTTTCAAGCTCCTATCTGCAAAAATGTAGAATTTTGTGTTTTTCGCCAGAAGGAAGATCACGGATGCGTGTTTATTTAATTTTTTTTCACAGGGGTGACCATATCGATCCAGTGGTCCTACAACATCACGAGAGGGCTCATTCGAACGGAAATTAAAAGCTCTAGTTCCATTTTTAAGTGACCGAAAAAACTGGAGGGCAACTAGGCCCCCTCCCACGCTTTTTTTCTCAAAGTCACCCGATTAAAATTTTGAAATATCTATTTTGTTCAGCATAGTCGAAAATCTAATAAATATATCTTTGAAGATGACTTAATCCCCCTCAGCCCCCAGGGGAAGGGCTGCAAGTTATGAAATTTGCACATTGTTTACATATAGCCTAGTATTGGTTATTGGGAAGTATGCAGACGTTTTCAGGAGGGATGTTTTCTTGTGTGGGGGCTGGAGAAAGGGGATTACACGGGAGAATCTTTCCATGGAGGATGTTTTCATGGGAGGAAGGGACATTTCTATGAAGAGGGTGCCGGATTTCCAAGCATCATTTAAAAACGATCAGGAATTAAATAAAAAGCTGAAAGTAAGGAGCAACATTAAAAGTTAAAACCAACAGAACCTATTATGTATATGAGGGGGATTGCTTCCTGGTCAATACCTCACTCTTTACGCTAAAGTTTTTTTTATGACTTTCAAAAGAGCTAGCTGTTCTAGTTAAACGGCCTTTGTGACTCAAGGGTCATTCTTAAAGAATTGGAACAAAATTCGAACTTATTGACTTTTGACTAGGGGGCAAACCCTCTCATATACATAATGATTTCTGTTCATTTTAAGTTTCAATGTTGCTCCCTTCTTTCAGTTGAAAAAACTTACTCTTTTATTTAATAACGCTTACTACCTGCAATCTCAGGCCATGTAAGATGTCAGGAAAACAAAAATTCCTGATTTCCGCAAATTATGTTGTTTCTCATTTTGTTGACGTATCGGGCTAGTCTTAACTCTGCTATTTTGTCCTATTATATATATTTTTTGTTCTAGTGGGATGTATTAAATTCACGATTTTGACGGGTATTAAACGAAAAATTATGTCAACTATGCAGAAATTATAGAAAAATTGTGTTTACCTTGAAACATAGAAGGAGAGGGTGAAGATCAAGGTCCAAGATAACCTGCCATGTTAATGTCTGGTACTGCCATATATTTAGCATTTTTTTTTTGCATTATGTCAAAATTGACAAAAAAACATTAAAAAGGAAAATTCCCTCACGCGTAAAAAAGAACTCGGATTTTTATAATTTGTTGTGTCTACGTGAAGTTATATTTTCGGCCATTCTTCTATAGAAGAGGAAGCAATTTGCTAAATTTTTAGTTTTATCTTTAGCTGTGTTTTAAGAGAAATTTTAAGATCCCATTAAAGCTTGGGATACAAAGGAAACAACTGTCAGTGAAAATAAACAAAAGCCAGTCAAAGAAAGTCTCTCCAAATTGAAATAACCATCATACATTGTTTATTTACTATTTGTTTATCTTCTCCTACCGTTTCTTTTCCTAAGGAGTCTGTTCAGAAAAAAGAAAATATTATCTTTGATAAACTTGATATCATGATTTTGGTTAGTAACTGCCAAGAAAACGCAAGCAATATTTAAGCGAAAGGATAATGCTGTTTAATGTCAATGGGCCCAATCTTCTTCCATAAGAGCATCTGAATAAATCGGATTTTCAGATGAAACAAATCGCCAATGATTGGGTTGGTGATACCAAAAAATATACCCATAGTAGCAATATTCTGGCTTTCAGAATTAAAAACCTCAAATGTTTACAAAAGAATTTAAAAAATGCCTTTTTTTGACTAGAAAACCCCTAAAAAAATATTGGAACAATAACTTGGTTAGTTGGATAAATTTTGCTCAAATTTGAGAAAAAAAAAAAAAAAAAAAAAAATCAGTTATGACGTTAAAACAAATTCATCTTAATCTTCACCAGGAACAAGGATAAGGAATGGTAAAGTGATATATGTTTTGTCGTTAAAAATTTATTTTTCTATAATCTTTTGTCAAAGATTTTATTTTTAGTTAGTTTGATTGCTGTTCTATGCTCGTTTTTTTTGTCTTTTGTTTTTTTCGTTACTTGACATAAGAAGCGAATTAAGATCTATTGATTTTGTGATTTACTTTTTAAAAATAATGGTCTTAGCGAGTGACGCAGATAGGTGACTAGTTATGTAGGCCTGTGGTTCTCAAGCTGGATACCATGGTACCAGATGGTACCGCAAGTGCATGCCACGGGTGCCTTGGTAAAAACCAAAATAGTTGACTGGAATTAGATATTATTAAATAGAGCATGAAGATGCTTATAAGTTCAATTTAAGTTGTCCTCCCTTGCTACCACGAAAGAGTGGAAGATGGAATACAGACATTCTCATTTAGCCCGTAAAGACAAAGAATTTTTTCAAAATTTTTTGCTTTGTCTCTTCAGAAAGGGTCATCCATGGTGTAGAGGATTTCCAATTATGAAAAATGACAATGCAACTGATAATAAGATAAGACTTATTCGCTAACAAAACGCAACATCTTGATAACAAAAACAACGCACACGTCCCCAAAAAGGCCCCATGGAGTCATGGAGCCTTTGGGAGAGTGAAGGAAAGAGGGATAGAGACAGTGTGTGCAAAAATTCTAGTGATTTGGAAGAATTGATTCTGATAACTCAACAAAATCTCAACCGGCTTGAGCTCAAGAGCCGTATTTTTATACCCAATTTTTCTAACTCTCCGTAAACCTCCCGAGAGATATAGAAGAGGGTCTGGAGAGGGATAAATTAGTGTTTAATCCCCATTTGGACTAAGCCTGAAAATAGGTGCTGCTGGGTGATAGTCCTTTCTTATTTTAGAAAGTATTTTATTTGTAACATAAAAGATTACATTCACATGCTTGCCAGCACAAAATTTGGAGAGGTATGTGTGGTTGGGGGGGGGGGGGTATCATGAGTGCCACCATAGAATTTACGAGGAGGAGGAGATAACTGTTGCTAAGAACTTTGTTTTTATCGGCGTTTAATGGGAATGTTAGGTTTTATGTTAATTTGAACCCATTAAATAGTTTTCGGTGATGAACTGTAAGAACAGAGCAATTTGTTTTAATTGTAACCAGAACTCTACGAAAAATGACTCTTGACTGCAATTATAATTTGTAATTAATTTTGGCATGGACCCATAAACACTCCTGGGTCGAGGCTCAAGCTTTAGGTGCCCATTGCATCTACGCCTCCATAAAACAACTAATTATTGGCTTGGGAAGTCCAAATTAAATTTGACTCCCCCGTCCTTGCCAAACCCTTTGCCAGCTGTCGAATCCTTCCTTTCCTCACAATATCCTCCAGCTTGACACTTAAAAGATAGAAAAACTTATTGGTGTCTACTCCTAGTCAGACAATCCTCAATCAGATTCCTCCTCGTTTCAAAAGTCATCTTGTACTTTTGGCATAATGGGGAATCCACCATCCAAATTCAGGAGAGGTGCTTCCCGAAACTTCCAGTTGCTGTTGTGGTTTCAGTTACCATTCTTATCTCAGGCCTTCTTAGGTGTAGTATAGGCATACCGCTTTCCAGCATCCCTGAACAATGGGGATGAAAGGTTTAGGTCCATATTCTCTCAGTGATTCGAAGTTTATAAAACCCAGCCCACAAAACGTTACGAACTTAAGATAATAACCATATTTGCAAAATATGAGGATAACACTCTTAAAGGATGATTTGTTTTCTACGAAATCTATAATGTTTAATATAATCTTCTATAATGTTTATCTATATGAATCCATCTATGAAGATGTGAAATTTTGTCTCTTTTCCAAGATGGTTTATCACGAAAGCTTGTCTATTTGTTTATTTTTTTCCCAAAGACTGAACGTATCGAACCAATTTTGTTTTCCCCCAAGATTGACAATGGTCCTAGAACGTCAAGAGCAGGCTCATTAGAGAAAAATTTCACACAAAGCTCTTTAGCCGACTTAGAACCGAGCAGCAAGAAGTCCCTGTGCTCTCTAGTTTGAATGGGGACTTGGTGCAATCCTGGACCCATCTTGGTAACAACCTGGTTTTATGTTTTACTGACCTTTTTATGTAGTGGAAAAAATTGTAGCGTAAAAACAATGGAAATCCTTTCTATTTGTAACATAAAACGGCAATTTCGGCTCAAAGAGTGTCAAAAAGCCACCAAAGGAAATGTCTGTGATAACCAGCCGATTAAAATTTATGGCAAATCTATATATTGAGGTTTCCAGTTTCTAAGAGTCCTGCCACGTGGTTGCAAACTCATTCCTAAGGATGTAGTTAATTCAATAGTCCAGTAGTCCATAAAAATCAAACGCCTAATATAAACATTTATTTAAAGATTCTTTTGCTAAGTTTAAGTTCATAAGTTTATTAATCCACATTCATAAACAAATAAATAAATTAAACAACACTTTCACGCTGGAAAAAAAACCTATGAAGGTTTGCGATCGCGCGAAACTCCACGTAACTACTTACCTATTAACTCAACTATTTACATAAACCTCAACTATTTAATTGAAACTATTATAAATAAACCAAAAATAGATAAACTATATCCTATATATATATATATATATATATATATATATATATATATATATATATATATATATATATATATATATATATATATATATATATATATATATATATAATAAAAAATAATAATAAAAAAAATATATAGAAAAATAAATAAATAACTGAATTAAAAATGATAATACATAAATAAAATATAAAAGAAAAATAATAATATAAAATATAAAATAAAAATAATAATAACCAATCCAGTCTCCATCACTCATTATGCTCAACTCCCTTTCCCCTCCCCCCCCCTGCCAACCGTATCTTAGCCCCTACCCACCCTTACGTTCCCAGCCCACCCTTACCTCTTCAGCTCTTCTTCCTCCCCTACCCAACCTACCAGCCATAATAAAATTTAACAAATTCCCCCTAAAAAATAGTCTTTTAAATTCTTTCTAAATTGAGGTACATGTTCCACCTCTCTAATGATCAATGGTAGCTCATTCCATACTGATGGACCCAGGTGTCTCATTGAAAATGAAGACCAGGTACTACGACACAACTCAAACACCATGTAATTACTTTGCTTATTTACATGAGTATACAGATTATTGTCAATTTGGTAAAAATTATTAAAAACATCAAGGGTTAAACTATTCTTACGCTGACACACCAATAATTTAGCTTGGTAATTTGCTATATGACCTATATTAAAGATCTTCAGGAACGTAAAACAAGCACATGTGTCACGTACATCCTGGACATACTTACCGATTGTTCTAACAGCTTTATTTTGTAGAACTTGCACTCTTCTACAGTTGCATAAGAAGCTACTGATCCAAAGGAGGCAACCGTAGGAGATATGTGGATAACCTAACAAATAATATATAGTTAAAAGTATTCTTTGAGGGAGAGAGTGCTGCAGACGTCAAAGTATTACTACCCCACGGGCAATTTTTGATGAAATTGCATCACTTTGACACTTCCATACCAGATGGCAATCAAGATAAAAACCAAGGTAGTGGAGATGATCAACTTGCTGAACCAGATTACCACATAAAGTTACCTGACCAGACACATCCAGTGGTGTACCAACTCTACAAAACGTCATTGAAAATGTTTTGCTAAAATTTACACACAATAGACTTAATGAAGTGAAAATCTCTAGCCTTCCCAATGCGGAATTCGCTTTTCTCACCAGATCCTTCACAGATGAGGCAAGCACAGTTAAAATGATATCATCAGCAAACGAGATAAGACATACATATTTCAAATAAACACGCGTAAGATCAACATAGATGAGGTAAAGCAAGGGACCTAACACTGATCCTTGTGGTCCTCCACACGTCACTGGAAATACTGCTGAACATACATCATTCAATACTGCTTTGAGGGATCTCCCTGTGAGATAACTTTCAAACCACTTTACGCACTTTCCGCGGACACCTAACGACTCCATCCGACTTAGCAGAGTTTGAAAATCAACTGTATCGAATGCTTTGCGACTATCTGTAAATATAGACGAAGGTGTTTCACCTCTGTCCATACCTCTGTTAATTGATTCTATAAGTTGTTGCAAATCATTTGTCTTCGAGTATCCTTTGCGAGAACCGAATTGGGTATAACTTAGCAAACCATTAGCCTGTGTGAAGCTATATAGACGTTTATGAACAACTTATTCTAGTAATTTCGAAAACAGTGGAAGGATCAAAATCGGTCTCCAACTCTCAGTTTCCATTTTAGCGCCATCTTTATGAAGTAGTATTAGCTTCACAAATTTTAGCTGCTGATCAAGAAAAATGTTCTTTTCAAGTGACAGGCTTACAATGAAAAGCAGACACGGTAGAATATAATGTATTATTGCCTTACACGCTCAGAGAAACAAGCCGTCTAGTCCCTCAGAATTTCATTTCGAAGATTTTATTATTTTAAGCAGCTCATCACTTGTACACGGATCAAAGGCTAATTCAAAACTCTCACCTCTATTATCACATATAATGTATTCTTGGACCTGTTGACATCTTTTTTTTTACACTATTTTGCACTTTAATACTGGAGAAAAAATTACCAAATTCATTTGCAATTCCAGACTTATCATTAGAGGCGAACCCTTCAAGTTGTACTTCATTCCTTCCGATTTCAGCATTCCCATTGGTCACTTCATTTATCAGTTTCCATGTTTCTTTCATATTTCCTTTACAATTTGAACACTTTATATCGTATTATTCGGCCATAGCTTTGCCACGTAATTTGTTCTCTAAATTGCAGTTTTTTTGAAAAATTCATATGGACCATCACTTTTATCATCTAGATATTTTTGATCAATCTCAATCCTTAGCTTTCTTTCTTCCAGTATTTCACTCGTTATACATGGCTTACGGGGTTCCTGTTTCTTCACTTTCATTACCTTAATAGGACACGAACTATCATGAATGAGTAGAATAACTGACATTAGATTATCAAGGGCTCTCGTAGGGGATTCTTCTTCAGAAAACACAGGGGTCCAATCGATAACACTAATCCCCTCCACAAACTTTTGAAGATTCCCTTTTTTTATTAACCTTGTCTTTATTTTCTTTTTCTTTGATCTGGGTAACTGAGACTTTACAACACTCACCGACGGAAGATGGTCAGAACCTTTAAAAGCCCCAATATCAGCATAACAAAGCTTCAAATCGGCAGAACGAACGAAGATATTATCAAATAGTGTCGAATTCTGTCCAGTAATCCTCATGGGTACACTCACAAGCGGGTATAGATCATTTGGTATTAAAAAATTTAAAAAATCAACATTATGGTTAGACAAATGAAGCAGGTTAAAATTAAAACACCCATACCAATATGACTAGCTCCAGAGAGTGCCTTCGAAATCAGCTGACCCATACCTCCCACAAAATCCTCCAGGTGAGCAATGGGTGGCTTGTACACCATACTAATTATATTTTTTCTCCCATCAAATTCAATTTCAATTGAAAAAACTTCAACCTTACCTTCAATCCATATACTAAGATCATCCCTTTCATTATAATTCAACCCATTATTTACAAGGAATCCAATACCACCACGACCCATCACCACTCGGTTCTTAACACAAAGATTATAACCTGGAAATGAATATAGTGAGAGAGACTGGTTTGAACTAAAAAATGTTCCACTTAGTCCTGTAATATCAAAAGAAGAAGAAAATTGTTAAATTAATTCTAAAATATCCACGTAGCTTGTAGTCACGTGAACATTCCAAGAACATAGTCGCACACTCTTTTCATTTAAATTAATTAAAAAAAAACTTTCCGAAAAAATAAGTTTTTCAAAAAAAAGTAAAGGCCATTTTAAACTTAAGCTCAACAGATACAAATACCTTTTAAAATTCAAACTCAAAACGACCAGAAATTACTATTAAAGAATAAATGTTACCCAAAACGAACAGAAATCAAATAAACAATCATAGCAAAAACATACAACAAGTAATGATATAAATGAATAAATAGATCTTAAAGTGTATAATGCTTAGATTGAATATGAAAATCAAGCTTAAGACGAAAAAAATATTTTCCTATTTAAGTACAAATGAAACTTAAAACGAACAGAAATTAAATAAACAATCAATGCAAACAAACATACAATAGATATTAATGTAAATTAATAAATAAATCTTAAACCGAGAGAAACTTAAATTGAACATGCAAATTAAGCTTGAAACAAACAAAAATCACTACAAACAAGAGTTTGGGTATGACCTCCTTCTCTCACTGTAAAAGTCTAAAACCTACTGCGTCATTGGCGCTTTCCTGAAAACCAATTTTGTGACAAATATTTTCATTTGTACTTATCTCTGAAAATAAACATTAAAATTATAGTAAAATTTTGAACTGATGAGCTTTCAGCAATAAATATCATTATACAAGAAATATTCAGTTTAATTTATTAGCTCTTTGTAAAGTTGTTAAAGACGAATATAGTTTCCCAACAAACAAGTGATTGGATACTGCCTCCTTTCCTAACTGTAAAAGACTGTTCAAGACGCATATAGTTTTCAGTAAAGCGCCAATGACGCAGTAGGTTTTAGACCTTTACAGTGAGAGAAGAAGGTCATACCCAAACTCTTGTTTCTGGTGATTTTTGTTTTTTTAAAGCTTAATTTGCATGTTAAATTTAAGTTTCACTCGTTTTAAGATTTATTTATTAATTTACATTAATATCTATTGTATGTTTGTTTGCATTGATTGTTTATGTAATTTGTGTTCGTTTTAAGTTTCATTTGTACTTTAATAGGAAAATATTTTTTTCGTTTAAGCTTGATTTTCATATTCAATCTAAGCATTACTCGCTTTAAGATCTATTTTATCATTTATATCATTACTTGTTGTATGTTTTTGCTGTGATTGTTTATTTAATTTCTGTTCGTTTTGGGTTTCATTTATTTTTTAATCGTAATTTCTGTTCGTTTTGAGTTTGATTTTTAAAAGGTATTAGTATCTGCTGAGCTTAATTTTAAAATGGCCTTTACTTTTCTTTGAAAAACTTATTTTTTCGGAATGTTTTTTTTAGTTAATTTTTGTCCGTTTTTGATTGCAAAAAATTTCATGTTTTTAAAAATTCCTTATTTCAAAATCGAACTTAAAAAAAAACAAATTTTCATCAAAGTATCAAAACTGGTATCAAAGTAACAATATCAAAGTGAAAAAATGGGTTTGTGTCAACCTGGGAGTTTTTATTATCTGATGTTTGAATCATTTTTAACAAAATGGCTCTCTCAAAATTTTTATTGGATGGGTTTGGGGAAAAAGGGCGTGGGGGGACTAGATTAAGCTTCGATCTCTTTTGACTCTTTAAAAGTGAACTAGAACGTTCTATTTTCAATCAAATGAGCCCTCTCTGAAGTTTATACGAGTATCCCTTCTATAAAAACAATATAAATCCCCAGAGTATAACTTACAACGCCTGTCCCTGGGAGGTTGTGTCGACCCTGGGGTTTCAATATCTGATGGTTGAACTATTTTTAACAAAATAATCACCTGAAATTTTTATCGGATGGGTTTATCCATCCGATACGCCCAAAGGCGTGGAGGGCGGGAGGGGTTCGTTGCCCTCCGATCTTTTTCACTCTGAGAAAATGAACTGAAACTTTTAATTTCCATTCAAATGAACCCTTTTTTAAGTTTTTACGAGCATACTTTCCATAAGAACCCTATTTGCCCCCCAATCGATGTGTAAAACGCCTGCCCGGGCACGGGGGGGGGGGTTGTGTCGACCCCTTAATTTTTCTTATCTGATATTTGGGCGATTTTAACTAAATGACCATACGTAGAGCAGTTTTGTAATTTGATCTTTGATCTATTTTTAACAAAATGGTTACCTTAAATTTTCATCTGATGTATTTGGGGGAAAAGGGCTTGGGGGGCCAGTTGCCCTCTGATCACTTTTGACTCTTAAAAAGGGCTGGATTTCAATATCAAATCAAATGAGCCCTCTCTGAAGTTTATGCGAGCATCCCTTTAATATGAACAATATGTGCCCCAGGGCATAAATTACAACGCCTGCCCCCGTGCCCTGGGGGTTGTGACGACACACTGAGTTTTTGTTATCTGACTTTTGGGAAATTTTTAACTTAATGCCTATCTCAAAATGTTTATTGGATGCATTTGAGGAAAAGGGGCGTGGGGGGCTACTTGACTTCCAATATCTTTTGACTCGAAAACACTTAACTAGAACTTTCAATTTCCAATCAAATGAGCCATCTCTGAATTTTTTACGAGCATCCCTTCAATAAGAACCATATATTCCCCAAGGGCATAACTTACAACACCTGCCCTCAGGGCCTGGGGGGCTGTGTTGACCCCTGAGTTTTCATTATATGGTCTTTGAACTATTTAAAAAAAAATCTATCTCAAAGTTCTTATTGGATGGGTTTGAGGAAAAAAGGACGCAGAGGGGGGGAAGGGGGGCTAGGTACCCTCCAATCTCTTTTGACTCTTAAAAAGTGAACTAGAACTTTCAATTTCTAATCAAATGATACCTCTTTGAAGTTAACACAAGTATCCCTTCCATAAGACCCATATATGCCCCCAGGGCATAACTTATAACGCCTGCCCCCAGGCCCTGGTGGGCTGTGTCAACACTGGAATTTTCGTTATACGATCTTTGAACTATTTTTAACAAAATAGCTATCTTAAAATTGTTATTGGATGCATTTGAGAAAATAGGGTATAGGTGGGGGGGGGGGGGAACTGGTTACCCTCAAATATCTTATTACGCTTAAAAATTGAACTAGAACTTTCAATTTCTAACAAAATTAGCCCTCTCTGAAGTTTATACGACAATGTTGTCAGTAGTAAGTCGTATAAAGGTTAAAACCCTACCCGCAAACTTACGTCTGAGGCAGCGGGTTACCTGGGTTTGGTGGGGTGATATGAGAAAATGGGCTAAAATTTACCGACAACTAAATAATCCAGCATTTCCTTTGTGGTTTTTTTGAAACTGTCATGGGAGAACTGCGTCCTAGAAAATATTTATGGCGCTTGGGTCGGTTGCAACTTGACCAAGAGGTATCTTATTGCTCTGTTCTTGGGTATTATTATTGTGTTTGAAAAAGTATGTGATGCGTGCAAACAATTTTTGCACAGAGCAGGAAAGACCCTTCCTTGGCCCACTAGTGCTACCTGGGTTTTGTTGGGGTGATATGAGAAAATTGGCTAAAATTTACCGACAACTAAATAATAGAGCATTTCATTTTTACCGACAACTAAATAATCTTCAATGGAGTATAGAACTTTTTGCTACTGTATATTACCTTTAAAGTACTTTGGACAAACTAGGCAGACGATTCAATAATAAAGAGATTCAGTTTGCTTAGCCGGAGTGGTGTCAGATATAAATAAAAGTACAAAGTTGTTAACTAGTGAAAAACGATTTGGCAATAGTATAGAAAAAAGAAGTTTTTGTTCGAGAATGATTATATTTCAAATTAACCCTTACCTTGATTATTATCTTTTTGGTATAAAATTAATATGTAAAATCACTCTTTTACCACGTCACCGCCACGTTGAGGCGACACTGATAGTACTTTTGATTTTGTTTTTACTTTGTGAAGTGTATACGTATTATTTAAAAAATACGCATTACATAGTTATACATTTAAATACAATTGAAAATACAAGGGAAGGGCCAACACCGCAACTGCCAATGAAAATGTAAGTGATAAAACTGTAATCAATGTATAAGGAGTATAAAGAAAAATAATTACCCTTTGAATTTCAGCATAGGTATTCCATTTTAATTAGACATAAAAACAAAATTTTTTTTGTCGGTTTCTTTTTTGGTCAGTACTGTTGTTAATTTTCAGCTCATGACAGCTTTGTATAAAAAAGCATACAAATGAAGAATTATAAAATTATAATGTTTGAGAACCTTGAATCAAACGTGCTGAACTACAGTTGAAAAAAAGTGGAAGATAACAAAATTTGGCAATATTTTAAAGCTAATCTTCAAAATTCTGCTAACATCAAATGTTATATTCGTGGATAAGAAATACTAATTAGTAATGAATCATTATTGCAACTTAACATAAGTTCTATTATTTGATTATTTTTAATAGTTTTTACTTCTTATTTCAGTTACCTTTCAGTTCGAAAAAAATATATGATAATAATTGTAAAATCATCTTGATTTCTGGAATAAAAATACTATAATATGCGAATAAAATATATTTCTAGAGTAAAAAATTTTGTTTTTTTCCTAATGCAGTTTGTATGTTCCCTGCATGTTTTGTAATATTCATCTCACCTCACTCACTTCCCAGAATGTTTGAAGTTTCATAATACAGCGAATAATTTCGTAATACAGTATAGTCTACAACGAATAAAGACAAACTGAAAAATAAATAGCCAATAAATACAAATTGTCTATTAGAAAAGCACCTAGAAACTACAAACTAAAAAGCTCTTAATAACCATGCAAAAAGAAAAATCGAGAAGAGAGGGAGGAGAGTTAGGAGGAGAGAAAAATAGATATTACTTCAACTCATGGTGAAGTTGGAATCAATTATATGAAAACAAATTTAGTAGCTTTAGCAGTTGATTTCAATCTTTTATTATGACCCAAGCAACTAAAATATAAAACACACAATAAACACAGCAAAGCACATGAGGTAGCATTAACACTTGCAAAGGGAGAGCAAATTCGGGCTAAGAAGGTAATAGTACATATTGCTTCTTCTATATTAAACTGTCTGTAGAGAGGTGGTCGACGTGTGGTCTACATAACTCTTACAGTCATCGTTTTGATGAGCTTCACAAGTCCCTCTACTAGGGTTCGATAAGCTCTGATGTTCTTTGTTTTCGAACAGCCTTAACTGATCGTCTTTTGTGATTGTGGAGCAACCTGGGTGTATCACAGCATTATAGAATTTGCCGGTTTCAATTTGATTGCATGTTTCGGACGGATAGTAGTAGAGACGTGTTTTTGTCATGACAAAGAGGCAAAGCACTTGGCTTCGAGGCAGAGGTGATCCCATCTTGGGCAGTTTGCACCTCTATTCTAGTCCCTTTTTCTAATGCTTCATTGGGACCTAGATTACTACTTCTTGGGAACTAAACTTCTGATATTACTTCAGGTTGTGAAGGATAGAACTGGGATATATGAATCCAGTTTCTTCATAGTAAGGGCCCGGCTGCTCTTCTTAAAAAGTATGAACTTGGATTATCTCTAAAGTTCATTAGTGAAATATATTGAAAATTCATCCTTTAAAAAGGAATCTAAAGGACCAACACTTTTTATTGCGCATTCAAGTTTTATTGATAAATAACTTAAAAAAATTATTAAAAAAAATTATTCATTAGGTCCTGAAATCTATATTATATATGTGAGAAAGGTTTATTTTAAACCCGTCACTATCACTTAAGTGTTTTCTGACGTTTCAATACCTCGATGTTGGAACCTTTGGTTCTGGGTTTTTTTTTCAGATAAATGTCTTTCATGGTTTCTTTTCTTTTGAGTTCTTTAATTATCTCTTTCCCATCTGTAGAAATGATAAATTTTATCTTAATATTGGCTGCGCGATTTTTCATTTCTTTAACTGCGTAGTTTGTTTAAAACACAAGGCTTTAATTGTGCAGTTACGGGTGACCCGTCATAGCTAAAGTTACTTTTAGATAACAAGTTTGGTCCGTATTATCGAGGGGTGAAAGAAAGGGCATAGAGCTGATTCATTCGAAGTAAGTTTGTTTGATACATTTGAAGTAAGTTGATTCATAATCTTGGACTTTTTAGCCTAGGTAGAGTCCGGCAGCCTAAAGAAGGGCTGAGATTATATTATTTGCAGTAGGAAAAGAGTTGCGAGACATACCGTCATTTACTACATAGACACGGGGTCCGTTTACCCTCTGATGAGATAGTTAGAGATTTTAGTGGTGACTCAGTGTAGATGCATTCTTGGTATAGAGTTTAACGGTTTGACCATTCAATCACGTTACCATACCCTGGAGCATGGTATACCGTATAAAAGATACTAACATACTCTATATTTACGGAACAGTAGTGGTAAGTGCGAGCATTCCATTACAATATTTGTCGCCAGAGAGACTTCCCCTCTAGTAAGTGATGTAGCACCATTTTTTGCGCCAATATCTGGTGGCAGTCTTGGCTTACCACTAGAAACCCAATTTGTATTATTATTTGAAAATTGGGAACATACAATTTCCTTGGTGGAGCGAGATAGTTCAAGGCAAATCACGCCACCGTGTCACTCAATGGTTGGCAAACGACACCTTTCTGGTACAAACTAGCATTCCTAAGGCATTTTCAGACATTTTCCATCAAAAGAACCATATAAACTAGACTTAAACTTAAAGAATTATACACTACATCGTTTAAACTAAAAGAAAAATCCCAATAGCGTTTCTTCTGATGATTTGTGACAAAATACGCCAGCAGGGCACAATGTACCTTTTTAGTGGCAACATCTGGTACCCGTCATCATCACTTGAGCGTTTTCTGGCGTTTGGATATCCAGTATATATATATATATTTTTATATGAACAGTGGGAACATGCTATTTCATTGCTAGAACGTGATAGTCCAAGGCAGTTCACTCCACCATGGCACTCAATGGCTGGCACAAGTTACCCTCTGGAGCAAACCAGAGGGTATCTTCCTAAGGTATCTTCAGACATTTTCTTGGTAAAAATGATGCTTCCAAGTGTATTTTGGTAATTTTTCGTTTCAAGAGTATGATTTAGGATGTTTAGTTGTGATATTTCACGGTATTGCTTGCACGTATCACCGGTGTTGGTGTTTCAAAGAGAATTTTGGAAGAAGTTGCTTAATTTGCTGTTTCTTGTTTTGTCTCGTCAGCGTTAGCTTTTTTGGTGTTTCCAAGTGTGTTTTGGAAGTTTTTCGTTTGAAACGTTAGATTTAGGATGTTTAGTTTCACTGCTTCGTGGTTTAGCTTGTCTGTGTTAGCTTTGTTGGTGATTCCAAGTGTGTTTTAGAAGTTTTTCGTTTATAACATATGATTTAGGATGTTTAGTCTTGCTGTTTCGTGGTTTAGCTTGTCTTTTTAAGCGTTTTTGGTGATCCCAAGCGTACTTTCAAAGTTTTTTGTTTTGTGAGTCTGACTGTTTGCCTCTATCTGTGTGTTGGTGTGTCTGACTGAGTGTTTGTGTATTTTTTTATATTTAGACACAGCAGACCCTACAGAAGTACCTAAGGGATATTGCTTCGCATTCACTACATGCAACTGCTGAACAATTCTTAAATATGATTTGCATGTTTTCTGGCATCTGTTTTCGACATTTATAACAAGTGGCTCTTCTGTCCTGCATTAAAAGAGATTCAAGTACCTGGACAGCAAATTTGATTCTATATTTATTCATTAGTTCAATAGTTTTCTTATTTACCATTTCAGTATCCTCGTTATATAAATCAATGAATTTCTTTGATAGCATATATCTTCCTTTTGACATCTTGTACTTAGAAGGTGATGGAAGATCAATTGACATTGCGCTTCCCAAATAGGTTATTTCATTTGTATAGTCTTGGGCATATTTGACAACAAGAAGCCCACAGCTTGAAGAATCTACTTGTGGAGCTATTCTGCACGAGTCAAGTTCAAGTTCTATGTAGCGTTGATCCACTCCCTTCATCAGATTTTTTAGGTTGGAAAGAACTAGCCTCCCGTGAGCGTGGTTTAACGGCTTCTGGCTATCAAGAAGATAGAAAGTTTTCTTGGAGAAATCACATATTCCCAAAATTAAATGATTCTTTTAAGTCTTATTAATTATAAAACACAGCGTGAATAAATCGGTCCCAGAAACCACACTGAGATCCGACGTACAATCACTACCCCTCTCTTTCTGTGTATATTTTTAATAATTAAACTAAAAAAGCAGTGTCAAATTTAAAGTCTATACTAACTAGAGATAAAGATATGAAGAAGATCTCGGCAGACATTGATTCACGAGGGCTGAAAAACTTCCAGATGTTATCCCATTATCAGTCTACAGCAGTGATTCAAGATCTTGAAAGAAAATTGGAAACACGTCTGTGTCCCTCAAGGGAAAACCAGTAGCTCTCCACCAATCTAGTTTCTCTGCGTTTTCTACGATAGCAGAATCGGTAGATTTGACCACTATTCCAAAAAGCCTTTTTAAATGCTGGATCACTTGCTTTGCTTCGTCATACAAATCACTTATGGGCCCTTTAAACGGAACCATGACAAAAGGCTGTAGGAATTGGAGTCTGGTTAGCTTAAACACATAGTTTTTGTCTCCTGACCCTTTTTTGGGGTTTCACCAGTTGAATGGGGCTGTGCAGCCTTTTTTGAAAAGTCTCCACAAACTGTAAATCTTCAGCTTGCTTTGCACCTTTTGAATTATGATTCCCATCAGAGCTTTTCGATTGGGGTTTGGAACTCTTTTTAAGTGAAGCTACTTCAATAATTTCTTTTTTTTCATTTCTGAAACACGGTTCTAATGTATTATGCTCCCTGCTTGTTTTCAAGTCAGCTTTAGTAGTTTCATTAATTGACGGTAAAAAACTCCCCTCATTCTGATCATCACTATCATCAGTATACGACAATTCCTGGGCTACTAGAGACTCTACTGCAGGTTTAATATTGTAACAGTCCTGAATGGTTAATGAGCTTTTTATTCCAGGCCTCACGTGCCTTTTAGATCTCTCGTTCACGTTCTTGAGTGTTTTCAGCTGTATAACTGATTTTTCTGTTACTAGTGCATGCCCTCGAGATCTTAAAACTGCTAGTTTGCAAGGACATGCAGAGATTCCAAAATTACAAGAACAATCATAAACTTCAACCAAACTATTCCTCTTAGCACCCTTTGTCACAATTCTATTTCCTCTAACAGTGATTGTTTCTGTTCGTGGTGTCACAACATTAACCTTATTTCTAGTCAGATTTGAAACAAGATACACTTGCTTTTCGTTGCAAAATGTAACATGTCCCTTTCTCCATAGAGTTTCTGCTATGTCAACTAAACCACTTTGCTGGTGGTCTTCTCTTGTCGTATTTATTTCCCAAAAGGAATCTGATGCGTCTACTTCTTGGACCATACGCAGAAAAATTACATTCCTCGATTCAAGTGGATCTTCTTACTTCTTAGTATGAACTACGTTTTCCTTCTGTGCCTTCTCAAGGAGTCTATAATCTCTAATTCTCCTATATCCTCGGGACACGTGTGTATTATATTCATCATCTAAACAAAGAAGACCCAAGATATATCTATCCATTGGTATATCTCGCTTTTGTTGTATAACTCTTTTCATCACAGAATTGAATGACTCTTCGGTATTGTTGGTTACTCCGGAGACTGGATTAAAATCAAGAATCTTGGGAACGATGAAGGCACAATCATACTTCAATATGTCAGACTCCAGATTATCTCGAAAGTAGGTAAATGCGGGGATGGACCATTTCACGAGCCTGTCAGGTCTTTTTTTGTAGTACTCATGTTCACTTTTTGATCTTAGCAACTGAAGAATATCGTCTGAAACTAACTTGATGTCTTCTTTAGATGCCCCAATTTTCTTAAGTGTAGTTTTTGCATTGATCTAAGAGTGTAGTCAGCACTGAGCAGCCGGAATATGAGGAAATATTTTTTTTCTCGCAGTCTCTCGACCATTTTCTCTATCACTCACACAAATATTTTGCGGTGAATTGATGCTTGGTGCTTTCTTCATTAGAACTATAAACAACTCTTCGTGCGACTCATCTGATCTCTATGTGTGAAGTAAAAATGCACATGGAATCAGAGGAGTTGTCCCCTTATGGTTGAAGTCAGGGTATCGGAATGTCAGAGCTGAAACCTAGTAATTTCAAACGTGATATTTGGTATCAGAATGGAACACTATAGGGATACCGTGTTTTACAAAGTAATCAACCTCTATGATGGCAAATTCTTATATACAGGTAACGGCTGCTTCTCCTTGCCCAAAAAAATTTTCTGTCACAACAAAATCAGTTTCCGTCATAAGATATTGAATTATATTTCATGTTTCTTTGGATATATTGCTTTTTCTGGCCAAAGAAAAGGCATCCTTTACCTGCCGCTGACTTCTTGGAACATTTGTCTGCAGCTCCTTCACTGTCTTGCTTAACTCGTTATGGAAATGTTCTCGGGGCGTCAGTGTTGTGGTTTTTGCTACATTTTTGGCTCTTATTAATACAGATTTCTCAGAAGGAACAAAAGGGATAGCTTTTATTCCTTCTTTCTTTTTATGGTTTCCATGGGGATCACAATTGGATTTTCTGTCACAAGTACCAACATAATGAATCACCGTATATAGGCAGTGCTCAAGGGGACAGTTGAATGCACATTGCTCATATCGAAAGATATATCTCTTCAAATCAACTATCTTGCCTTCAATCATCCGTTGATTAACTCTCTTTCTGAAGTTTGGATGAACAGAGGGTACAGATACTGAGTGTCCCCCACTACTTCTGCTATAACGGTAACCATCGGCCTTGTAGTCTTGTAAGTATTCACAACTATCTGAACATACTGAAAAAATACTATCTGCAAGAGGTTAAGCTGGGACTTTGTTCTTGCAGAGTCTAAACTTTGATATATCAGTTTCGGGGGTGGATCTTAAGATTTTGGCAGCATCAGTAGATCTAAGTGTTAATTTCTTGGTTTTGTAAATAAATGGGTCCGCTGGATTAGGAAATGAGGTGCCCTGGATTCTTTTAATTACACTTAGTCGATCATTTTGAAAATTTTGTAATTTTTTGGAAAAAAAACAAATATTCAGAGACGGCTTATTAAAAGCCAATTTATTATTCTCTGCCTGTGTACTATAAATCTGTGTTTCGTAAGAGCCCTGGTAATTGTCTTCATATAGTTTATTGTCTATGTATACCGTTTTGTTAATGTTACTTTTTTGTTCTGTGTTTCTTTTATTGTTGTCATCATAGGCGTCATTAATCTGGAACTCATTTTCTACTTCCAGTTAAAAACATTCAACCAGGTTCTCTTGGCAGTCAACCTTTTCTATGTCCTTGCACTCTTTAGTGTCCATGCACTCCTTGAACTCTATGTCCAGCTTATAATTTTCAAAGGTCCCGTCGATATCAATCTTTTCTGACACCTTTGATTTAAAGAGTGTTTGGTAACCATCCTTATTTATTTTAACTCCCTGTTGTTCATCTTCTTTTGTGGATTTTGATATTATACTTACCATTTTGAGCTCATAGTCTTTCAAATACCTCTTATTTCTTCTTTAAAGCTTGAGAATTTCATTTTTTTTCTTTGTATATTTTGATGTATGTGCCACGAGAGACTCTTTTCTTATTCTTTTTAAACATAATACGAATAGAAATTACGAGTTGAACTAAAAAGACACGTATTTCATTGTCTTAAAAACTACATCCACGAGTCTGTGAAAGGGGATCCAAACTTAAATGAGTAAAGCATTACTAGAGAGCAGTTGGATGTCAAATCCCCCTAAAAAAGGGAACGAAACTGCTTCTCTTTCAAGGTCTTGGAAATTTGTTCAAAAAAAAATTCAACTTAATTTACTGAAAAAATGTGCATTGTTAGTTTATCGTTTTATGTTAGAACGATGATACTTACTTTCAGTTGAAAAACATTCTTTTTTTTAAATTTGTTTTATTATAATTTTTATAATACTGATTGTAAATTTTAAATAATACATTAAAATTACATTAAAATAAAACTGTTTTTTGTAATAAAAATTAAAGTTAAATAAACATTTAAACCGCTGATTTTCCTGGAATTAATGATCGATATTTTAAACAGTTCCTTACAGTTATACGTCATTTTACATTGATTTTACACTTTTTGTGATTGATTTTTTTAAAAAATAAAGCACGATGTTCCAGAGACAGATAGTTTTCAATAAAAAGGAAAGAACATAACAGACCTGAGACTTTTATGGTTGTGGTAGGGAGACAGGGGCATTAGACAAAATCCTGGTGGTATTTATTTTTGTTGACCATCTACAATTAGGAGGACAAAAATATTTTTGTCCACCCTCGATAAATTCCCCCCAGGACCGTCCTGTGAGCCCCCCCTGAAAACGGTTGTGGGTTGCACCCCGTACCGGGGTGGTGTAAGAGATCTCAGACCAAGAGATTGCATTTCAATTACAAAAATAGTCAAAAAAATACGTAGATATCTATTACATTCAAAAAATTTGAAAGGACAAATAAGTGTCTTTTGATATAAAATGACCCCATATTGCCCCGGGATGTAATATTTTAATTTATAAAAAATGTCGGTTGTTTTATTTGTTAGTGGGAATTGTTCATACACATATGCTGATATTTATTCCTTAAAATCTTAATTATTTTTTATTTATTAAGATTATAAAAGTTAAAAAATTAAAAAAAAATTCATTAAATTATAAATTATATTATATATTTTATAAAGCAAAGACTTTATAACACTCCTTAGGGTAATTTCTGTTCGTTATAATTTTGACGTGGGTTAAGTTTAGTGTGTGTTGGGTTTCATTTACTTATTGATAATGATATTTTATAGTTTTAGTCTTGATAGATTATTTTATTATATTCTTTTTTCATTTTTTGTTTAATGGAGTTCTTTTTTTTTTTTGGAAAATTATTTGTTGAAAAAATTTTTTGTGATTAATTTTTTTTCGTTTTACATTGACATGGTTTTTTTAAGTGAGAAAGATTTAGAATCTTCTGAATTTAAACATCAATTTCTTCCATAAGAGCCTTAAATACCCACAAGGCATAATCTTCGACCCTTGACCATCGTCTCTGGGGTCTGTCTCATCGAGAAAAGCCTCGCTGTTTGATATTGACACTATTTTGAATGGAATGAGGATCTCGTTATTCGATGTTGACACAATTTAGAACAACACGGAGTTTGGGTAGGGTGGGGAGGGTAACTGCCCTCTTATAACTGGTTCGTACTATATTACTCTGATGTGAAAAAAAAATACATTATGAAAACATCGTTCTTAACTTAGGCACTGATTCTGCGCTGCTTATGATTTTATTTTTTTGTCGTGGATGTATTGAAAAACAAAAGATACAGATCGTTTTCAATCAAATAAAAAGTACATAACAGGATTAAGTCTTTATGTTTTTGAAAAGGAGAAAAAAGCAGCACCCAAACTCCTCCTTTTGGTAATTTTTGTTTACAATATAAAAACAAATCAAGCACTGAACATAATATTTTCTCAAGAACAATTGCTGAAGTAGAAACAGCAAACAATGGCGGTGTCTGCTTTGACAATAAACTTTTCAAACACACAAATGTATTTTTTGTAGCTATATAAAATATTCTAATTCTAATTCTAAGTAAAACTTGTGTTTCATGAGACAACGTTACAAAATTTGGAACAACAATAAAAAATAGTCAAACTATAGCGTAAAGAGAAACGTATCAAGTAGGAGTGAACGCTCCTCATACGAAAATAATTCTGGTTCGTTTTATGTTATAACATTGCTCCTTACTTTCAGTTGAAAACATTCTTTTTATTTTAATTTGTTTTCTGATCATTTTTCTAATAATGCTTTTAAATTTTCAATAATACATCAAAATTGCATTAAAATAAAAGTTTTTTTTAACAAAAATTACAGTGAAATAAACAATAAAACCGCTTACCTTCTTTGACTTAATGTTAAATATTTTAAACATTTACTTACAGTTTTATGGACTTTTATATTGATTTTAAACATTGTGTCCTTAATTTTTTTAAAAACTAAAGCACGCTGTTCGAGAGCCATAGAGATTTCAATAACAATAAAAGGACATAACAGACCTTAGAATTTTCTGGTGTTTTTTGTGAGCAAGTGTCATTATCAACACTCCGAGGTTTATTACTTTTGTTCGTCCTTCGCTAATAAGTAGGGCACATTTATTCTTGTCAAACAGCGCTCCCGTACCAAATTTCCCGAACACTGAGCCCCCCCCTGAACAATGCTGGTTGGTGAAGCCCTTAGCAGATTGTGGGGTTGTCGATAAGTACCCGTGCGAGACGGGCACGTACCCAAGAGTACCACCAAGGAGGAGATATTTTCTTCAAAATAGTTAACAGTCCAACTAAATGACTTTTGAAATTCAACGAAACACTCCCTCCCCTGGAGGTACGATGGTAATCTATAAAAAATGTCGGGTGGTGTAGTTGGGAGTGGGACGTTTTATTGATTTGGTAGGCTGTGGCTGTGAGGACTAATTTTATGACGTGATAAATTTAAATGGACAAGACAGCTTCCCGGGAGTGACATTCTTAGAAAACATTTCAAACTGTGTGACTGTACTAGAATTCATATGAAAAATTTCTTTATAAGTCTCTCTTTATCTCTGCTGATTATATATTTACGTCGAGATGTTAAGGGTAATTTACCGAGGTAAAGTCTAGGGTGAAATTAACAATATCATACAGAAAATATTATTGTGGAAAACTGTTTAGTGCATACACAGTCATAAATTAGAACTTATAGTGTCCTTTCCGTGGATCACTATATGTTGAGTGCAGCAAATAAATGGTCACAAAATATGTTGCCATTGTTTGTCCATTGTATGCTATCGGTCATTGGGTGAATTTATGTTAACAAACGACCAGGCGGGCCATGACCCCCTGAATCCTCGTGTCGTTGACCTTGAGTAACACACATGTCGACACACGCTAAACTATGATCTCAATACTTTGAAGATTTTTCAACCTCAACCGTTGAAGGTTCTTTCCCTCAGAAAATACCCCCACCCCGCTGCCGCAGCTCATTGGTCTACAAACACTTTCGACTTATAAAAAAAGTACTTGAACTCTCAATTTCCGATCTAATGAGCACCCTCTGAAGCTTGTGCGACCATGAAACATATGTGTTGATGAGGAAGGGATAGTCTTGTACGACGCTAAATAAGTTCGGCTATTTGTTGGTTTTACTTTGCAACATTTCTGTAAGATACCACGATTCACCAATAAGTTGACCACTAACTACTCATTGATAAAAAGTAACTTTTCACTTAGCTTTTATTTTTTGGGTACGGGGCATCCCCCCCCCCAAAAAAAAAATATTCAACGTAATTTTTCCTTAATTGTCATAACTGTGCTCCAGCTTAACCCCCACCACGCCCTTCCCCCTTCCCAGGAATTTGAAGAAATTACGGCACTGTCAAAACCCCAATTCATTCAAGAGGCTAGAACATACTTTGCACTTTACTGAATTAAGTTTGAAAAAAAAACTTGTGTACTAGATTGTCTACTATTTCTAAAAAAATGTCTATATCATAATTGTAAGTTTGTAGCTCTGAAGTCTTTTTTATGAGTTGCAGTGAATTATAGTGTTTATTATAATAAGCGTCAAGCTAGATCGATAGTCGTGGAATTATAATGCACAAAATACAATTGGTCATTAAGACAATAACTAATTTCACCCCCCCCTTCTACTCTTCACATGTATTTAAAATAATTATTAATCAATGAAATACTAAAATACAGACACTAATTTGGTTGTATATAATATTACAAAGCTTACAATGTATTGAGATTCTTAGCATTCAAAAGTATAACAATAACTTTCCCATCATTACCGTAAAAAAAAATAAAACTCAAAGGAAAACAACAAATTTAGTTAGTGTTATTTTTCACGGGGGTATTTTCCATG